>NW_028053955.1:0-399 GCF_054177405.1 Leptonychotes weddellii
TGCGTGTCTCTTCTCCTTTCTCTTCTGTAGGAGCCCCGACCACCGGCCCCTCCATCACCAATCCCTTCCAGCCCGCACCCCCTGCGACGCTCACGCTGAACCAGCTCCGGCTTAGCCCTGTGCCCCCGGTCCCTGGAGCACCACCAACATACATCTCTCCTCTTGGTGGGGGCCCTGGCCTGCCCCCCCTGATGCCCCCCGGCCCCCCCGCCCCCCACACTAACCCCTTCCTCCTATAATCCAGGAGGGAGGGGGATTTGGCCTGGCCTGGCTTCCCCCATTTCTGCTCCCTGGGAGACCAGTGTTGTGAGTGCATGTGAAGCGGGGGACCCCCCGCCCCCACCCCAGCACCCTCTCCCTCCTGGGGCCCACTCACACTACACCCTCTTCCATGTCTCC
>NW_028053956.1:0-399 GCF_054177405.1 Leptonychotes weddellii
AAGTCAAACTCTCACTCTTTGCAGATGATATGATACTTCATGTGGAAAACCTAAGACTCCACCCCAAAACTGCTAGTTCTCATACAGGAATTCAGTAAAGTGGCAGGATATAAAATCAATGCACAGAAATCAGTGGCATCCCTATACACCAACAACAAGACAGAAGAAAGAGAAATTAAGGAGTCAGTCCCATTTACAACTGCACCCAAAACCATAAGATACCTAGGAATAAATCTAACCAAAGAGGCAAAGGATCTGTACTCAGAAAACTATAAAATACTCATGAAAGAAATTGAGGAAGACACAAAGAAATGGAAAAACGTTCCATGCTCATGGATTGGAAGAACAAATATTGTGAAGATGTCAATGCTACCTAGAGCAATCTACACATTCAATGCA
>NW_028053957.1:0-399 GCF_054177405.1 Leptonychotes weddellii
AGACGCTCAACCAACTGAGCCCCCCAGGCACCCCTGAATAACTGATTTAAAAAGCAAACAAACTGATAGAAAATGAGCAAAAGAAATAAATGGTAGTAAGGGGAGCGGCAGTGTGGCAAAAACAGAAAATGCAATCATGAGGGATTCCAAGGACACTGGTTTTGAGACCTAGCTCTGCCAATATCCAGTTACTTTTCTGCAACAAGTAACTCAATCTCTGAATCTCAGCTCTCTTATCTGTAAAATGGCAGTAAAGGTGGGGCACCCAGCATGAAAAGGCAGGGAACGAGAAAAGCTTGAGATGGGTTAGAATTAGAGATCAATTTCAGTTAGGCCAGCTCAGATTCTTAATGCTAGCCATGCATGAGGATGACCTGAGGAAATTTTTAAACTACCCCA
>NW_028053958.1:0-399 GCF_054177405.1 Leptonychotes weddellii
TATTAGATGATAGAAAGTGTCTTGGCCAGAATCCATCTCTGTGTACATCCAAACGGTACCACAGAAATATCTGTGGTTATTTTCCTAGTTTGAGTATGTATAATAGAAATCTATCATCTATCATTTATCTATCTCTATGTCATCTATCTTTATTTAACCTAGTAACTGGCAGAATTCCCCCATTGGTTCCCTGCTCAATCAAATAATGGCTGTTACGGAGAAAAAGACCAAATTCACATTCCTGTTCCTCACACCTTGCTACGATAGTAAACTAAAAAGCAACATTACTTCTAAGGACACACAGAAATTATTGTCACTGTTAAAGACTTAAACACTGTACAGTATTTATTTCTGTCACACCTTTACTTAAACTGCCTTTTTGACCAAGCTGATGACATA
>NW_028053959.1:0-399 GCF_054177405.1 Leptonychotes weddellii
TTAAGTGCCTGCCTTTGCCTCAGGTCATGGTCCCAGGGTCCTGGGATCGAGCCCCGCATGGGGCTCCCCACTCAGCAGGGAGTCTGCTTCTCCATCTGCCCTCCCCCGCCCCCTGCTCATGGTTTCTCTCTCTCAAGTAAAAAAAATCTTTTTAAAAATGTGAGAAGGAGGGATGCCTGGGTGGCTCAGTTGGTTAAGCATCTGTCTTCAGCTCAGGTCATGATCCCAGGGTCCTGGGATTGAGTCCCACATCGGGCTCTTTGCTCAGTGGGGAGCCTGCTTCTCCCTCTGCCTGCCACTCTCTCTCTCTGGCAAATAAATAAAATCTTTAAAAAAATAAAAATAAAAAATAAATAAAAATGTGAGAAGGAGTGAAAAATTTTTAAATGAGAGAGAGAA
>NW_028053960.1:0-399 GCF_054177405.1 Leptonychotes weddellii
AAAAGGAACTTAAGGCTCAGACGAGGGCATTTCAAGCACCACCATCTGATGCCACGAATCCCCTTTATGGCCACCTCGGCCTCAAGAGCTCCCTGAAGGGGAAAGCATGGTGCCGTGACGTAGCAGCCCGTTCCGTTTTAAGAGGCTCTGGGAAGGGCGCCTGGGTGGCTCAGTTGGTTAAGCGACTGCCTTCGGCTCACGTCATGATCCTGGAGTCCCGGGATCGAGTCCCGCATCGGGCTCCCTGCTCGGCGGGGAGTCTGCTTCTCCCTCTCCCACTCCCCGTTTGTGTTCCCTCTCTCGCTGTGTCTTTCTCTGTCAAATAAATAAATAAAATCTTTAAAAAAAAAAAAAAAAGAGGCTCTGGGAAACAATGCTTCCTTCTCACGGAAAGCCCAA
>NW_028053961.1:0-399 GCF_054177405.1 Leptonychotes weddellii
GGACTCGATCCCAGGACCCTGGGATCATGACCTGAGCTGAAGGCAGTCGCTTAACCAACTGAGCCACCCAGGCGCCCAATTTGCATTTCTTAATATCTAATGACAGTGAGATTCTTTTCATATGGTTGTTTGTCATCTCTGTATCTTTTTTGTTGAAGTGTCCGTTCACATCTGTTTTTCCTATTTTGTATGGGTTTATCTGATTTCTAGGTATTGAGCTGTTATGTATTTTTGATATAACACCATTACCAGATATGTGTTTTGAAAATATTTTCTCCCAGTCTGTTATTTGTTTTTATATTCTCTCAACTGTGTTTTGAGAAGCAAAAGTCTTTAATTCTGAAAACATCCAAATTTTATCAATTTTTATGGATTGTGCATTTTGTGTTTTACCTAAGA
>NW_028053962.1:0-399 GCF_054177405.1 Leptonychotes weddellii
CCAGCACCATTTTTGAAGAGACCCTCTTTTTTCCATTGCATATTTTTTTCCTGCTTTGTCAAAGATTATTTGACCATAGAGCTGAGGGTCCATATCTGGGCTCTCTATTCTGTTCCATTGGTTTATGTGTCTGTTTTTGTGCCAGTACCATGCTGTCTTGGTGATCACAGCTTTGTAATATAGCTTGAAATCAGGCAACATGATGCCCCCAGCTTTTTCTTTTTCAACATTTCCTTGGCTATTCAGGGACTTATCATATTCCATATTTTCTGATTCCAATTTTAGCATTGTTTGTTCCAGCACTTTGAAAAATGCCATTGGTATTATGATCAGGATGGCATTGAAGGTATAGATTGCTCTGGGTAGCATAGACATTTTAACAATGTTTATTCTTCTGAT
>NW_028053963.1:0-399 GCF_054177405.1 Leptonychotes weddellii
ATACTGAATTAAGGCCCAACCTAATCTAGTATGTCCTCATCTTAACTAATTACATCTGCAAAGACCCTATTTCCAAATAAGGCCACATTAAGAGGTTAAGTCTTCAACAAATTAATTTAGGGGACCCAGTTCAACCCATCACACCACGCTGGTGATGCTTGGGCATCTCAGGAAATGCCTGACCCCAGGCTCTGCATCCAGTTCTGTCACCCCACCTTCTCCACCTGCTCTTGCTGTGGCTTGCTTCCATCTCACTGCCTAGACCCCTGGACTGGCACTTAGGTTGGCTGTTAGCACCTTCTAGCCGCCCCTTGAGGCCTGCTCTTCCCTTCCCAGAGCCCAGCCACCTGGATCTCCAGGAGGAGCTGACTCTAGGCCCCCACTTATTCAGAGAGGGAA
>NW_028053964.1:0-8812 GCF_054177405.1 Leptonychotes weddellii
GAAGCTCAAAAACTTAATTAAGTGGTGAATGACCTGCATTTATTTTAAACTTACAATATGATGAGTTCTTACAAAAAAAACAAAATAAATAACCTGCCTTTTACATTTGGTTATTTTTGGTTTTGTTTTTCTGTGGACTCACCAGGGATGAAGTAAATGCAGTAATTCCATAATGGAAAGTAAAACAGCTATGGACTAATATAGAGGACACTACAAATGTTGGTTGTCATCCCAGTAGAAAATCAGCAAACCCATGCCCAAAGTACCATCTACTCACACAAGATTCCACAAATGCTCTGCTAAACCGATCTTTTCCAGGCCAAGAGACCAAAAGTTCGTGCAATGACATGGAATTTGAAGTAAGAAAACCAAGGTTTGAGTCCCAACTGGCCATCTGGCAATTTTGTGACCTTAGGTTGGTCATGTAATTTCTCCGAATTTCTCATCTCTCATGCACAAAATGGAAATAGTAAAACCAGCCTCCCTAGGGTTGTTACAAGCAAATTAAGCAGTGTATGAGAAAATGTTGATTAAACTGTAAAGTGCAGCATAATCATCTGGGGTTTATGAGCACCATTACAAAATGCTTATTTATTATGCTGATGATCAGTAATAGGAGAATGCATTAGGAGCACAATGCAAGACAAAACATCTATGAGCCATTCAGGTGGAGAAACATTAAATCTTGGACTTTTCAAAAGTCAAAGGTGCTTCTTTGTGGTTCTTGGGAATAAGATGAGCCTTTGGGGAAATGACTATAGAGTGATTCTTTAATTGAGTCATTGTAATAAAAGGGAAATAATGCTTTATGCTTCTTTATTCCAGAGTCACCAAGATACTTACAATAATTACTGGACACTGTTTACTAAATTGACAGTAACATTTATTAATGAACACAGTGAGCCAGGTTTTATACTTATTATCTCATTTAAGTGCTTCACATTTATTACTTCAGTGAATTCTCATGACAACTTATGAAGTAGGTCCTTTATTTTGTCCATTTTACAAATCAGGCAATAAAGTCATGGAATGGTGGAGTGACTTTCCCAAGTCAATGTATAGGGCTTTTAAGGACTGCCACAGATAGAGATTCTGTAGCATCTTTGGTTGTCAGTTATAACATTTCATGATCTCTATGCATCACCAAGTCTCAAATACTCCCTCTATTGCTCTACTCATGGAAGTTATTTTTATCTGTAAACAATGAGACCTGATAGTCTGATTCATCCTCACTGTGCTCAATAAATGCTTCCAGGCAGATTGCCTGCCCAAGAGGAAATCCTTCCAGATATAAATTTCCTGTGTTGTGGTTAAAGAAAAAGAAACAAAATACAATTGCTTACTTGCTCAGTAAGATACAAAGTTAATCCAAATTAGGGTCTGCATTGGACAAATCATTTGTCACCCTCATTGAGAGATTCCAAGCACAGATCAAAGGAAGGTAACTACTTATTATCTAATAAAGGCCAAATGGAGAGCCAGGGTGAAAATTATTAGCCTCGTTCTTTAAAAATTGCTTCCTTACTATTGAAAACATCAAGAGAAATATCACAGTTTTGTTTTATATCTAACGACATTTAAAATAAATCTTAATGTATAAATTGAAATAGAATATTATAATACATGGTCAAACATTAATCTCCCATTTTAAATGATACATTTATTTTATTAACATTTACTGAAGACCCTCTGGACTAGATGCTGGAGATAAAAAAGAAAGAAAGGAAAAGAAAAAAGAAAAATCACAAGACATGGTTTCTGGCCTAAAGGCCTTCTCCTGGGAGGGAAAGCACATACATGTGTTTGCACGAGTCAAGAGATGGTGGCAAAGGCATTTCAGGGAGAAGAAACAGCATGGACAAAGGCTTGAGGGACTGGAAGTCTGATGCAAGTTTTTCAATGTTCTCAGAACATAAAATTGATAGGTGAGGGGCTGCATCAGAAGGTAGAAACGAGATTGCTAAGGGCTTTCTTATCCTGTAGATTGTATGAAATACCAAAAAAAAAAAAAAAAAAGTGGGACAACATTCAATTTGCTTCTTAGAAAATATCAGTCTGGTGCTTGTCTGAAGAATAGTTTGAAGGCACAAAACTTAAAGACAGGGGGACCAGTTAGGAAGTCCTAACAGGCAGGTGATGATAAGAGTTTGGTTGGGGGGCAGTAGAAATTTAAATAGAGAGCCGAGTGGATGGACAAGATTTATAGGAGACAGAAACAGCAAAAATTCTAAGCAGTTGAATGTGCGTAGAGAAAAGGGGATTCTTTTTTTTCTTATTACTCCATTTCTGGGTGGTGAGTGGTATCATTCATCTAAAGATCAAGAGAGAGGTCTGAACTCGAGGGACGGTTGAGATCATCAGAGTAAAGGAAATCAAACAAAATGAATAGATAGAGAATAAAGATTACAAGCCAGACTAGTATCATAAATGAGCGAGCATTGGTGGAGAAAATAAAAGTATTGTGAAAGTAACATAAATGAGAGTGGCAAGTGTGGGTAACTACATCCTGTCTAAAGTCCTGCTACTCAAAAATGTGGTTCATAGACTGTCAACATTAACATTACCTGAAAGCTTGTTAGAAATGCAGAATCCCAGACCCAACCCCAGAGCTACTATACCCTGATACTCATTTTAACAAGATTCCCAATGGATACTCAGGCATACTAAATTCTGGGAAGCACTGATTTAAAAGGTCCAATTGTTTTTTCTGCTCTAATTGTTTTGATGTAAGAATATGAGCCTGGTATTATCAAGAGGCAATTTCCCAATTTTAAGAGACAGCAGCTGTGTGGTCAAGGCCCAGAAGGAAGCAGAATTACGCCAGATGATTCAAATGTAGAGAAATAAAAGGCCTTCTTATAGAGGCAGGTTAGGATAAAGAAACCAACAATGGCTGGTGAGGCTTCCACTAGTTAGCAAGAATGCACTGGGAAGCATGATAGCCTGCTAAGGCAGAAAGAAAAGAAGAACTAGAGCTTCCAGAGCCCACCGGGACCCAGAGTACTAGAGGAGGACCTGCTGGCAGGAACAAGGCCACCACCAGATAGACAGCATTGAAAGAGGGAGGAAGCAGGAAAGAACTACTTGACTTTCTCTCCTGAGGTCCTTCAATGTTCTGCTGGTGTCTTTTGTCCACACCCATGAGCAAGCCTTAAAGGAGCCCATAAGAATCACCTCCCAGGGCAATTGGGAAGAACAAGAACAAGTGGGGAAAGAAGAAGGACTATGCAAATGAAACCAAAAACTTTTGGGGCCATATCTAGAATAAAGAGAGAGGAGAGCCAAGACTGATGTCCTGGGGAATGCCACCTGCACCCCACCATGTGGGTGTGATGCATTGCCCCTTTAAGTGATGCCACTGAGAGGAAAGACTGTGGTACAAAGTAATAGCTTGGACTAAGAAGGAGCCCCCTAAAACCATCCAAGAATCTCCACAAGAAGGGGATCATCCTCTCTCTTGTCTTATCCTCCTGTTGTCTTCCTTCCACTTTTTCTTCTGCACCCTGCACTTCCAGAGTAATATTTTTTCTCTTGAGTGAGCATCCTTTAATAAGGATTCCAGTCCATTTCAGGGAAATAATCTAATCCAATTCCATCCATCTGTTCAAACAGTGAAAATCTCCTCTTGTGGAACATGTTCCCACAAGATGCTGGCCAACATGGCCAACCAGAGGTATAAAGGGTACACTGCACACCACAGACTTTGATGCCCTGTTTGAACAGCTAATTTTGCTTCTGCACAGACGTTAATCTTCTGTTATGGTCATGTGTTTATATTGCCAAATGTTGTCTGATTTTCTGTAAAGTTGACATATCACTGTCTTACAGTGCTGTTGCCTATTCACAAGGGTGTTCAGGCATATGAAAAATTTAAAACATTAGGAAAACTATCTTAGCAAGTGAAATAAATATTTGGGGAGAAGATAAACTCAGATGTGTTTGTTCCAGAATAGTAACCACTATATAAACTACATCTTCATTTGTTGATTTTTCCTTCAGTGGACTTTGGGCTATCTTTTGAGGTTCTTGGATACATTTCCCAGTGTTCTTTTATTTTGATTTCATGGAAATAACTTGTTCTGGGGTACAAAGGTGAAATATCAGAGGTTCCTATGCTTGTAATTATTTTTGCATGGTGGTGATGAACTTGCATTCATCTACTAGCATTTCTTTCTACTGGTTCTTGGTGGTGTTATTGTAGGATTGAAAATATCTGTTCAAATATTATCATCATTCCAATTTACTCATTTAGCTAGAGCAAGTTTGCATTCCAATGTGATCTTACTTATGAGCCTACCGTTAAAATACATATAGATATTAGGTTTGTGCAGTAAAAATATTAAGAAATAAGTTGTTTTATATCTTGCTTTTCATATTGATTTCTAATGACCTATATTTGGCATATAAGACCTACATTTGGCATCTCATAAGTGAATTCGGTGAAGACTTTTGTTCACAATGGTGCACGGCAAACAGACCAGGACAGATGTTGTTCCTTGCCTAGCTGATGTCCATTCTACTTTTTTTCTTTGAAAATACTGAGTTTTGGGGCACCTGGGTGGCTCAGTTTGTTAAGCGTCTGCCTTCGGCTCAGGTCATGATCCTGGCCAGGGTCCTGGGATCGAGCCCCACGTCGGGCTTCCTGCTCAGCAGGGGGCCTGCTTCTCCCCCTCCCTCTGCTTCTCCCCCTGCTCATATTCTCTCTCTCTCTCTCTCTGTGTCTCGAATGAATAAATAAAAAAACCTTTAAAAAAAAAAAAAAGAAAAGAAAATACTGAGTTTTGCTCAATGAATGTCAGGGACTAAGCCATAATATGTTTAAACTGATCATGGTAGTCCCTCTAGGTATGAACATCTAGAACTTGAGACATGAGGAGGTTGGCTGGGGAACAGTGGGCTTTTGAGAATAATTTTTCTCCTTGATTATAGGAGAGAATCATATAATGAAAAGCCCTTTTCTTCCTACTTACCTCCTTCCTTCAGCTTTGGACATTGTCATGTAAGGATTTAATGCCATGGTCTGCAGCAACCACTTTGTAGCATGAGGCAAACTGCTTGAGTAGAAGATGGCATATAAGGATGACACAGAAGAATGAACAGATTCTACATCTGCGACACAATCATGGAGCTATGGAACCAATCCTGGAACCCCTTTTCCCTGTGCTTTTTTTTAATAAAACAATAAAGGCTTTCTTTTACTTGCATTTAAAAACAGTCCTTCAAATGCATATAATTATACAAGGCCTCTCCCAATTTCTCATTGAGATGCTAATGGTGACATAGAAAAATTACTAGCAACTCATTCTAAGAACAAAACAGCAACAACAAAAAGTCCTTATCATTACTCTTTTACCTTTATTAAATATGGCACAAATTTGGGAGATGTCTCTTGGGTGCTCAAAGAAGAAGAAACCAATCAATATCAAGCAGAGATTAGCCCCCAAAATTTTGGCTTTATTTTTTATTGTGGGAAGGAGGACTTATTACCCATATTTTCTTTTTTTTTCTTTTTTTAAAGATTTTATTTACTTATTTGACAGAGAGCACAAGTAAGCAGAGAGGCAGACAGAGGGAGAAGCAGGCTCCCCACTGAGCAGGGGGTCCAACGTAGGTCTCAATCCCAGGACCCTGGGATCATGACCTGAGCCGAAGGCAGACGCTTAACCGACTGAGCCACCCAGGCGTCCCCCATTACCCATATTTTCAAGAACAAAATAAACTAGGGGCCCCTGGGTGGCTCAGTTGGTTAAGTGTCTGCCTTTGGCTCAGGTCATGATCCCGGGGTCCTAGGATGGAGCCCCACATCGGGCCCCCTGCTTAGTGGGGAGTCTGCTTCTCTCTCCCTCTGTGCCCCCTTCCCACTTGTGTTCTCTCTGTTTCGCTCAAATAAATATAATCTTTAAAAAACAAAACAAAATAAACTAGCAGGAGTTTTCTCTATGTTCTGTTGCTGTTCTATGTTCTATTGCTGAAGCCAGTTACAGTGAGGGAAAAATCAATATTGATAGCTTTGCCAATGTACTCCTCTGCTTTGTCACCATAAAAGCTTATTAACTGAAAAATTACCTAGGAAAGCCCCATTGTATTTCAAGGGCTTAGGCCAGCTTTTTCAATGATGACTCAGGCTCCTAACATCAAGATATGTTGAGTAAAATTAGGTCATGATAATATAAATTCCTTTTACCATCATGAAAGAGTATCATTGGTTTAAACATCCTGTGCTCAAGAAGCATTATAATTCCTTTGTGTAAATATCCAAACCACAGTGATAAACATGGCCAGCGTATTACTGTGTCACTTGAATCCACAAAGCTACAATTTGCTACAGAAAACTAAATTTCCATTTTCTGCCACTTGAATTCTTATGAACCTTCTTACAATTTTACATTCAAATGTTGATTTTTAAAAAGCAATTGTGTCAAATATATTTGCTCATATGCATCATTCCAAAAATAGAATGTATAAAAAAACACTTAATAAAACTAGAAAACTCTAGTACAGAGATCCATAGGAAAGAGAGGCATTTTAAACATAGAGTTTAAATGTGTGTGTGTGTGTGTGTACGTACATAATGTTTAGGGAATATTTCACACATTGAACCTGTGTAACTGGCACCCAGGTAAAGAAACAAAATATTACCAGAGCCTCAGAAGACCCCACTTGTGCCCCTTTTAGTAATCTACTTTAACCACCATACTGGCTTATCACATCATTATCTTTGCCTAATTATGTAATTTATGTAAATTAAACACTCCTTCATGGCTTGGTTTTTCATTCAATATTAGGTTGAGATATTTTGGAATTGTTTCATGCAGCTGTAAATCATTCTCATTGCTGCATATATTCCAATGTGTGAATATATCACTATTCACTAATCCATTCAATTTCACATTTAAAATTTTCAGGATTTTACTATTAAAAATAGTGTCACTGTGAAAATTCTCTTTCATATCCTTTGGCAAATATATGTTCCTGGTTTTTTTGTTGAGTATATATGTAGAATTATTGGGTCATAGGGTATGTGTCTGTTCGGTTGTAGTAGATGCCCCTGTTTTGCAAAGCAGTTATACCAATTTATATTCATATCTGTGTTGTGTGAGTGTTCCAATTTATCCACATCTTTGCCAACACCCAATATTTTCCATCTTTTTCATTTTTTATCTCTGGCAGGAGTATTGTGGTATCCTGTGGTTTAGATGTGCAGTTCCTTGATAACAATGAAATTGAACATTTTATTATAAGTTTACTAGCTATTTGAATATCCACTTTTGTGATGTATATGTTGAAGTATTTTTTCAATATCTTTGGGACATATATGTTTTTCTTACTGATTGGTAAGAGTTCTTTTTTTTTTTTTTTTAAGATTTTTATTTATTTATTTGAGAGAGAGAGAGAACACATGAGAGGGGATAGGGTCAGAGGACGAAGCAGACTCCCTGCCGAGCAGGGAGCCCGATGCGGGACTCGATCCCGGGACTCCGGGATCATGATCTGAGCCGAAGGCAGTCGCTTAACCAACTGAGCCACCCAGGCGCCCTGGTAAGAGTTCTTAATATGTCCTAGAGAAAAGTCCTTTTTTTAAGGTGTATATAAGAGAGTATCTTCTCCCACTCTGTGAATTGTCCTTAGACTCTTTCAGTAGTGTCTTTTGATATACAGAAGTCTTAATTTTAACATAGTCAACTTTGCCAACTTTTCCTTTTATCTTTAGTGCTTTTTGTGTATTATTTTAAAAATCTGCCTACTCCAAGTCATGAAATGACGTCTTAAATTTCTTTCCAAAAGCTTTGATATTTTATCTGTCACATAAAGATCTACAATTTATATAGAATTGATATATGTGGTGTGAGATTTTTATATGTGGTGTGGTGTGAGTCAAAGTACACTTGTCTCTCATATGAACATCTCATTGATCCAGCACCATTATTAAAAAGCTGTTTTTGCCTATTGTACTTCTAGGTCATTTTGTCATAATGCAGGTATCTAGATATATGTAGGTTTGTTTCTGGCATGTCTATTTAGTCCTTCTGTTCAGTTTGTCTACTTTTGCCCTAGTGAGAAAGTCTTGGTCTGTCTGGTGACTAGCTATGTAGGAGCCTACAAAAGTCACCCCATTAAAACAAAAGACACTTTGATCACCCAGGAAATTCCAGAGGATTTAGGAGCTCTAGGTCAGGAATCAGGACAAAGACCAAATATTAGAATAAAAGATGTTCTTTTTTTATTAACATATAATGTATTAATTGTTTCAGAGGTACACGTCTGTGATTCATCAGTCTTACACAATTCACAGTGCTCACCATAGCACATCCCCTCCCTAATGTCTATCACCCAGCAACCCCATCCCTCCCACCCCCCTCCACTCCAGCAACCCTCAGTTTGTTTCCTGAGATTAAGAGTCTCTTATGGTTTGTCTCTCTCTCCGGTTTCATCTTGTTTCATTTTTCCCTCCCTTCCCCTATGATCCTCTGCTTGTTTCTCAAATTCTTCATATCAGTGAGACCATATGATACTTGTCTTTCTCTGATTGACTTATTTCGCTTAGCATAATACCCTCTAGTTCCATCCACGTTGTTGCAAATGGCAAGATCTCATTTTTTGGATTGCTGCATAATATCCTATTGTATATATATACCACATCTTCTTTATCCATTCATCTGTTAATGGACATCTAGGCTCTTTCCATAGTTTGGCTATTGTGGACATTGTTGCTATAAACATTGGGATGCACATGCCCCTTCGGATCACTACATTTGTATCTTTGGGGTAAATACCCAGTAGTGCAATTGCTGGGTCGTAGGGTAGCTCTATT
>NW_028053965.1:0-399 GCF_054177405.1 Leptonychotes weddellii
GGGTTTTTGTGAGGATTAAATAAGAAATCCATGTAAAGTGTTCACAGAGCATGTGGACACATTTTAAGTATTTAGTTACTGTAAGCATTTTTTATGCTGCTGCTGCTGCTGCTGTGATGATGAGGATGATGATGATAAGGTCCTAATAGGTGAAGGAGACCATGGGTAGTCTGTCTTGCTGTGCATTTTCCCCACACTTCCAAATTTTCTATAGTAAAATGTTTATTATACACTTAGAAGAAAATTAAGTAAATACCGACATAATGCCAGGAAATCATGTTTCCTATAAGTGCTTATAAAACATTAGCATAAGACAACATATTAGAAGAAATTATAATATTAACTCATAGCAAAATATGTTTTCTACACAAGCCAAGTACATAGGCCTTCATTCTGCAC
>NW_028053966.1:0-399 GCF_054177405.1 Leptonychotes weddellii
TCAGGCGATGGTTCCCAAACTGTGCGCCGGGGCAGCCTGGGGAGCCTCCGCAAACTTGCAGGGGCACTTGTGGCTCATTTAAGATTTCTCAGGGGTACACAGAGACACCTGATGGACACCACACAACCTGCTGTTACTGAGTTGTTTGGACCTCACAGCAACAAGTAATCGATAGAACTCTCCGGTATTTCTTTTGGTCAGGGGTGAAGGGGCCGCTTGGCAGGAGGATTATCTTGAGCTGAAGGCAACTGAGACCCTGCGGGCTCAGGAGAAACTTTGTCCCTCCCTTAACTCCATACAAGAATCTGAACTGGGGGTCTTTCCAGAATAAGGGTTCTCAGCAGGGATACATTTTATCTATATGGCGGGGCAACCATCTAATCAGCAAACAGCTGCCCT
>NW_028053967.1:0-399 GCF_054177405.1 Leptonychotes weddellii
GTGAGTCTTCCCATCTTAAAAACACAAGTGTATTTCACACCTTTCAAACCCATCTAGCAATTAGCTGAAGCCAAGCTTACCAGGTACTAGGGTACAGACTTTTCAGATCTTCAAAACATTTCAGTGGAAATGTGTCTTGCTTAACTTAAGTTGCACCTACAATATTTGACAGTGTTTGTTAGAAATTCCTGTTTCCTGACAGTAAATCTAAAGAAATGGGATGCCACACGTCAGATGTAAGTGCCAGCGCTTCGATGGCGTGGGACTCATGCTGCCTGCGATTTCATCTGCTTTGACATCTCACTTTTTTCTGACTTGAAGACAAAGGAGAACTACAGCTGTCTTTAGCTTTTGAGACCATGTAGTCAATGCCATTCTTCCTCTACATGAACTATTGCT
>NW_028053968.1:0-399 GCF_054177405.1 Leptonychotes weddellii
TTGAATCTCAATTTGATTTTCTTTTCACAGCAATCCTACACACAAAGAAAGTTAGTGAGCCTTTGGTAGGCTGGAAAACACTAGCATAGAGAAAATAGATATTATTAAATGATCAAGTGAAAAGTCAAGTTCAGGTTTGTCTGATTCAAAAGACCATACTCTATCACATAAAATGTCAGAAGAATCCCTTATTGCTTTTCTCATTTTACTAGACACTCAAGGAAGTGAGAGCCATGCTTTTCCCATTCCTCCCTCCTTTCCTCCTGTCTGCCCACCCTTTCTTCCTTCCTTCTTCCCTTCCTCCCTTCCTCCCTTCCTCCCTCCCCCCCACCTTCCTCCCTCCCTTCCTTCCTTCCTTCCTTCCTTCCTTCCTTCCTTCCTTCCTTCCTTCCTTCTTCA
>NW_028053969.1:0-399 GCF_054177405.1 Leptonychotes weddellii
GGCCACACATAAAAAAATAGAATACAAAAGAAAAATTAAATATAAATATCTAAGATTCCAACTCAAGAATCTACAAAAATAACAGCAAATCATAACCTAAAGAGAAGAATGTAAACTAAGAATTCAAATTAATGAAATAGAAAACAATTACAATAAAGAAAATCAACAGGGTTCACTGGTGATTCTTATTTATTTATTTATTTTTAATTTATTTTTTTATTCTTATGTTAATCCCCATACATTACATCATTAGTTTTAGATGAAGTGTTCCATGATTCATTGTTTGTGCATAACACCCAGTGCTCCATGCAGAATGTGCCCTCCTCAATACCCACCACCAGGCTAACCCATCCTCCCACCCCCCTCCCCTCTAGAACCCTGTTTGTTTTTCAGAGTCCA
>NW_028053970.1:0-399 GCF_054177405.1 Leptonychotes weddellii
TATAAACCCTATGGGTGATCTTGGTTGGCCTGTGGTAGAGCATGTGGAGCTCCAGCTAGCAGTAAGTCCCTTTGACGGCCAAGGCCACAGTCATTTCAGCCAGGCCTGTTTGTTCTGCGGGGGTGGGGCAACATAAAAGCTCGAGGAAAGTAGATGGTATTTGCCACTCAGTGACTGGGGCCGGGCGAGGTTCCCGGACAATCCAGTTGCTGGCGGGACAGACGTGCTCTGAGGAACAGGCAGGGCGAGTGCTGCTTTAAGTGCTGTACAAGCAGCAGGTAGCCAGGAGAAGGGGGAAACAGGGTGGAGAAGGAGGAAATAGGGCAGAAGGTGTCCCAGGCAGAAGGAGCAACATCGGCTAAGACAGAGATGCTGAAACATTTGAGGGAGTAGTGTTGG
>NW_028053971.1:0-399 GCF_054177405.1 Leptonychotes weddellii
CCTGGACTCTCATTTTGAAAGAATAGGAAGGCAAGGAAATTCTATTTCTCTTGTCTCTCTGCTAATCTTCCTAGAGTAGTTTTTATCTAATTTTTGAGTTGCTGTTTTTGGTCTTTTAAAATTCTCTTTCCAGTCTGTTGCTAAGTTTCCAACTTTAGTCACTACTTTCTTCCATGTGAGTTTTAAGATTGTTTCCTCTACTATGAGTCTGAAAAGACAGTTTTGGTGAAAACCAGGAACCCCGTGGTATTCTGACTGTGTTAACTCACAGATTTAAAGGTGAAAAGATTTCTAAGAATACCATATCTGTTACTGAGTGCAGATACTTCCATGCTATGCATGCTCCATGACCTTCTCCATATTGTATCTCTGGACCCAGAAACAGAAATTTCTATTTTA
>NW_028053972.1:0-399 GCF_054177405.1 Leptonychotes weddellii
CACTATATGAATGGAAGGGCACCATGAAGTGTTTTAAACTGGTGTGAAGTCAGGTTTGAAGTATTGAGGTCAGAGGGTAAGTTCCCTTTCCTGTGGAGCCCAAGTCATTCTCTGGCAGCATTTCGGGAAACTAGTTGTGATAGGTACAAAATGGCTACCCTGAGACTCACTGACCATGAGTCTTCCTGCTAGTTTATCAAGATGAAGCCTATAGGCCCGAGTCTGGTGGTGAGCATATTTCCTTGGGCTTAGGAGGAGGTAGTAGTTGTACTACATCATTTGTTCTCTTATCTTGCCATAGATTCTCCTTTTATTCATGGATGGTTGGTCTTAGAAATGTATATTCTTGGCCTCTGTCCAGTGAGTCTGCTGACAAAATTGATCTTGAAGGTGAAAAGG
>NW_028053973.1:0-399 GCF_054177405.1 Leptonychotes weddellii
GTGATACAGGTTAGTTTCAGAAAAATTATGAAGCATATGGAGGGTGTTAGAAGCAGGAATGGAAGTCACTACTTATCTCTACAGAGGCAGTTCCTGTGAAGACTTGGGTCCGTTTTCTTTGTATTTTTTTGTTTAGTTAGTGGAGACCAAATCGTATGTACAAATTTGTTTCTGGTTGGGGTTTTTTTTTTTTAATCAAATTTTTTTTTTTTTAAAGATTTTATTTATTTATTTGACAGAGAAAGACACAGCGAGAGAGGGAACACAAACGGGGAGTGGGAGAGGGAGAAGCAGACTCCCTGCCGAGCAGGGAGCCCGATGCGGGACTCGATCCAGGGACTCCAGGATCATGACCTGAGCCGAAGGCAGTCGCTTAACCAACTGAGCCACCCAGGCGCC
>NW_028053974.1:0-8812 GCF_054177405.1 Leptonychotes weddellii
TAACACCATACACAAAGATAAACTCAAAATGGATGAAAGACCTCAATGTGAGACAGGAATCTATCAAAATCCTAGAGGAGAACATAGGCAGTAACCTCTTTGACATCAGCCATGGCAACTTCTTTCAAGATACAGCTCCAAATGCTAGTGAAACAAAAGCAAAAATGAACTTTTGGGACTTCATCAAGATAAAAGGCTTCTGCACAGCAAAGGAAACAGTCAACAAAACAAAGAGGCAACCCACAGAATGGGAGAAGATATTTTCAAATGACACTACAGATAAAGGGCTGGTATCCAAGATCTATAAAGAACTCAAACTCAACACCCAAAAAACATAATCAAGTCAAAAAATGGGCAGAAGACATGAACAGACACTTCTCCAAAGAAGACATACAAATGGCTAAGAGACACATGTTTTTTCAAATTTTTATTTAAATTCTAGTTAGTTAACATACAGTGTAGTATTGGTTTTAGTAATATAACTTGGTGATTCATCATTTACATATAATACCCAGTACTCATTATAACAAGTGCCCTCTTTAATACCCATCAGTCATTTAGTCCATCCCCCACCCACCTCCTTCCATCAACCCTGTTTGTTTTCTATTGTTAAGAGTCTCTTAAGGTTTGTTTCCCTCTTCCTCCCCCTTCCCATATGTTCCTCTGTTTCTTAAATCCACATGTGAGTGTTTTTTAAATTCCACATATGAGTGAAATCATATAGTATCTTTTTCTGACTTCTTTTGCCTAGCATAATACACCCTAGCTCCATCCATGTCATTGCAAATGATAAGATTTCATTCTTTTTGATGGCTGAATAGTATTCTTGTGTGTGTGTGTGTGTGTGTGTGTACACACATGTATGTACCACATCTTCTTTATCCATTCAACAGTCGATGGACATTTAGGCCCTTTCTATAGTTTGACTATTGTTCATAGTGCTGCTCTAAACATTGGGGTGCATGTACCTCTTTGAATCTGTATTTTTGTATCCTTTGGGTAAATACCTAGTAGTGCAATTGCTGGGTCCTAGGTAGTTCTATTTTTAACTTTTTGAGGAATCTCCATGTTGTTTTCCAGAATGTCTGCACCAGTTTGCACTCCCACCAACAGTATAAGGTTACCATTTCTCTGCATCCTTGCCAATATCTATTATTTCCTGTGCTGTTAATTTTAGCCATTCTTACAGGTATGAGGTGATATCTCATTGTGATATTGATTTGTATTTCCCTGATGGTGAGTGATGTTGAGCATCTTTTCATGTGCCTGTTAGCCATCTGTATGTCTTCTTTGGAAAAATGTCTATTCATATCTTCTGCCCATTTCTTAACTGGATTATTTGTTTTTTGGGTGTGGAATTTGATAAGTTCTTTATAGATGCTGGATCCTAACCCTTTATCAGATATGTCCTTGGCAAATATCTTCTCCCATTCCCTAGGCTGCCTTTTAGTTTTGTTGATTGTTTCATTCACTGTGCAGAAGCTCTTTATCGTGATAAAGTCCCAATGGTTCATTTTTGCTTTGGTTTCTCTTGCCTCCCATGATACATCTGGTAAGAAGCTGTTATGGCCGAGGTCAAAGAGGTTGCTGCCTATGTTCTCCTCTAGGATTTTGATGATTTCCTGTCTCACATTTAGGACTTTCATGCAATATGAATTTATTTTTGTGTATAGTGTAAGAAAGTGGTCCAGTTTCATTCTTCATGTTGCTGTTCAATTTTCCCAATACCATTTGTTGAAGAGACTTTTTTCCACTATTCTTTCCTGCTTTGTCAAAGGTTAGCTGACCATAGAGTTGTGGGTCCATTTCTGGGTTCTCTATTCTGTTCCATTGATCTATGTGACTGTTTTTGTGTCAGTACTATACTGTCTTGATGACTACAGCTTTATAATATAGTGTGAAGTCTGGAATTGTGATGCTTCCAGCTTTTGTTTTTGTTTTTCAGGATTGCTTTGGCTATTTGGGGTCTTTTGTGGTTCCATACAAATTTTAGGATTGATCTAGCTCTGTGAAAAGTGCTAATGATATTTTGATAGGGATGCATTGAATGTGTAGATTGCTTTGGGTAGCATAGACTTTTTTTTTTTTTACAGTGAAACTGAGTTTATTTATTTTTAAAGATCTTATTTATTTATTTGACAGAGAGAGTGTATGCACACACAAGCAGGGAGAGGGATAGGCAGAGGGAAGAGGCAGGCTGAGCAGGGAGCCTGATGTGGAACTTGATCCCAGGACCCTGGGATCATGACCTGAACTGAAGGCAGTTGCTTAACCAACTGAGCCACCCAGGTGCCCAGGTAGCATAGACATTTTAATATTTGTTCTTACAATCCATGAACATGGAATATTTTCCCATTTCTTTGTGTCCTCTTCAATTTCTTTCATAAGTTGTCTATAGTTTTCAGAGTACAGATCTCTTACCTCTTTGGTTAGGTTTATTCCTAGGTATCTTATGGTTTTTGGTACAATTGTAAATGAGATTGATTCCTTGATTTCTTTTACTGCTACTTTGTTATTTATGTATAGAAATGTGACAAATTTCTGTACTTTTTTTTATCCTGTGACTTTATTGAATTCATGTATTAGTTCTAGCAATTTTTTGGTGGAATTTTTTGTGTTTTCCACATAGAGTATCCTCTTGTCTGCAAAAAGTGAAAGTTTGATTTCTTCCTTGACAAATTGGATGCCTTTTATTTCTTTTTGTTGTTTGATTCCTGAGGCTAAGACTCCCAGTACTATGTTAGATAGTAATGGTGAGAGTGGACATCCCTGTCTTGCTTCTGACTATAGAGAAAAAGCTCTGTTTTTCCCCATAGAGGATGATATTAGCTGTGTCTTTCATATGTGGCCTTTATGATTTTGAGGTATGTTCCATCTATACCTACTTTATTGAGGGTTTTTATCAAGAATGGATGCTGTACTTTGTCAAATCCTTTTTCTGCATCTATTGAAAGAATCCTATGATTTTCATCCTTTTATTAATGTGGTATATCACATTGATTTGTGAATATTGAACCACCCTTGCAGCCCAGGAATAAATACCACTTTATTGTGGTGAATAATCTTTTTAATATACTGTTGGATTTGATTTGCTAGTATCTTGAGAATTTTTGCATCCATGTTCATCAGTGATGTAAGTCTGTAATTTTTCTTTTTAGTGGGGTCTTTGCTGGTTTTGGAATTGAAGTAATGCTGGCCTTGTAGAATGACTTTGGAAGTTTTACTTCCATTTCTATTTTTGGAACAATTTGAGAAGAATAGGTATTAACTCTCCTTTAAATATCCAGTAGAATTCTCCTGGGAAGCCAACAGGCCCTGGACTTTTGTTTGTTGGGAGATTTTTGATTACTGCTTTAATTTCTTTGCTGGTTATGGGCCTGTTAAAATTTCCTATTTCTATTTCAGTTTTGGTAGTTTGTATGTTTCTAGGAAATTATCCCTTTCTTCCAGATTACCCAATTTGTTGGCATATAATTTTTTCATAATCTTTTAGTTTGTATGTTTTTTTATTATGTTCAATTAGCCAACATATAATACATCATTAGTTTTTGATGTAGTGTTCAACGATTCATCAGTTGAGTACAGCACCCAGTGCTTATCATATCACATGCTCTCTTTAATGCCCATCATCCAGTTACCCCATCACCCTCCTCCCTTCTGTAAACCTCAGTTTGTTTCCTGGAGTCCAGAGTCTTTCATGGTTTGTCTCCCTCTCTGATTTCTTCCCATTCAGTTTTCCCTCCCTTCCCCTGTGGTCCTCCACGCTATTCTTTATGTTCTGCATATGAGTGAAACCATATGATAATTGTCTTTCTCTGCTTGACTTTATTTCACTTAGCATAATCCCTTCCAGTTCCATCCATGTTGATGCAAATGGTAGGTATTCATCCTTTCTGATGGCTGAGTAATATTCCACTGTATATATAAACCACATCTTCTTTATCCATTCATCTGAGAAGGGCATCTCAGCTCCTTCCACAGTTTGGCTATTATGGACATTGCTGCACATTGGGGTTCATGTGCCCTTTCTTTTCACTATGTCTGTATTTTTGGGGTAAATACCTAGTAGTGCAATTGCTGGGTCATGGGGTAGCTCTATTTTTAATGTCTTGAGGAAACTCCATATTGTTTTCCAGAGTGGCTGTGCCAGCTTGCATTCCCACCAATAGTGTAATAGGGTTCCCCTTCGTTTGTATTTCTTTGGTGTTGGTGGTGCTCTCTCCTCTTTCATTCATGATCTTATTTATTTCAGTCCTTTCTCTTTTCTTTTTGGTAACTCTGGCTAGGGGTTTCTCATTTTATTCTTTGAAAGAACCAGCTCTTAGTTTCATCTGTTCTACTGGGTTTTTTGTTGTTTGTTTCCATATCATTTATTTCTGCTCTAATCTTTATTTCCTTTCTTCTGCTGGTTCTAGGCTTTATGTATTCCTTTTCTAGCTCCTGTAGGTGTAAAGTTAGTTTGTGTATTTGAGACTTCCCTTGCTTATTGAGGTAAGCCTGTATTGCAGGTAAGACTGTCTTTGCTGCATCTCAAAGGTTTTGAACTGTCAGGTTTTCAATTTCATTTGCTTCCATGTATCCACTCTTATTAAACCAGAGATATTACAGAGGTCATAAGCCACTTGCCAGGTCCTATTAGTTTGTAGATGTTTCATGTACCTCTGTGTTGAGCAGAATTTGAGGCTTTGAATAGGCTCAGTGTAGGGAGAATCTGCCATGAATAATTTGTAGTATTTGCAAAGAAAAAAAAAAAAGAGAAGTGGTTAAATCCCTGACTGTCTCTGCAATCACTAAAGTATGTTTGAAAGTAGGGTCTGTGTTAGACCCATAACGTGTTTTATTTTAACCTTAAAATTACATAATGAACAATTAATTAAATCCTTGCCTAAGCTCTCAGAATAAATGGCTGAAAATAGATAAATTCATGTCTATAATTTTGGATCCAATTCATATTCTTTTTGGTGAAGGGAGAAAGAAAAAAGAAACTACAATGACCTGTGTTCTTTGAATTAAACTGATTGCTGGGAGTACCTTGAAGTATCAAAACAGTACTCTGTAAAAATGGAGAGGATGTAAGACCTTGTTCCTGACCTCAAGAGGCTAGAAATCATTTTCAAGCATGACTTAATTTTTTTCAAGTTCATGTTTTAAGTGCTAAACTATATTCTATATTCATAACCATCTGGGGAAAGCCAATTAGAAGAACTTGAGAATTGAGGTCTCTTATTTTTATCTACTTTCATGTTGGCCATATCTTAGTCCTGCTTCTCTGCCAAGGATGAAATGATTTGCACCTTCTATCCTGTCTTGGGATGGTGTTAAAAGACTTAATAGTCTGAATTTTAGTTTTTTTCTGGGTTTATACTGCCTTATGAATTCAACTTTTGTGCCTCCACCAGACATATGACTTTATGGACAATCTAGCTTGGGTTTATAATTGTTAGTGTGGGGGTAACATTCCTTTGCAGCTTTCTATACTCTAAATAAAAACAGAACTCTGGTTTCACTATATTTCCTACATGTGAATAATAGACCTGAGATCTTGGTGATGTAGGTAGAGTGGAACTCTCTCATGAAGAGCTAAGTATTTAGAACAGATGTCTTTTTCTTAAACAAAAACAAGACTTAGTATATAGTAATCTTGTCTATTTCTAGTGGTTCTTCATTTCACTAAAGAAAACGCAATGACTTTGCATGTAGAATGCCACATCCAGTTGTAGTAGTTCCATCTTGACATTTGTTTTAAAAGGCCCCCTAAAGCACAGGGGAAATATGTAGAATTTGAAGTCACCCAGTATGGATTCAAGTCTTGATCTTCCCTCTTCTCCTGCCCCCACTTATCTTCATAAACTTAGGAAAGTTGTTTATACTGAGTATCACAGCATGCATACAGAATGGAAGACTATTCTTCCAACAAGGCTTAAGTGCATTAAATGCAATAGCCCGTGATATACAAATAGGTGCTCAGAAATAATAAAGGTGGTGGTGCTGATGACCACAACGAAGATGATGATTTCAATGGTGGTGGTCGGGTTACTGGGAAATAACTACAGCTCCAGGTTCTCATCTGTCTACTTAAATTCAGCACAGATCTATGGGTCAACTTCTGCATACCTCTTTGACATTCTTTCCTCTGAACTGTTACAAATATAACCAATATACCTTATGTTATACCTTACTTAGCTATGTTATGTACCTATGCTGGGGAATAGCAACAAACCCTGCTATTTATAATCTATTCTAATGTAAATGTTTAATTAAATCAGTTAAAATAGGGAAAGACTCTCTATTAGGGAGCCTGGCACATAGTATGCTACATACCTGTTAGCTGCTCTTAGTATTACTATTTTTAGTTAAGCGTATATTTCATGCAGGTGTTATACTATAGACTAGGAGCCACACATCCTCTGTAGATGGACTGCATACTACCTCTAGGTCTCAATTGTTTATTTGACTAAGTTTCTATAACTTGCACTAGCATTTTTGTATATACTCATTTGTTTCCTAGAATATAAGGTATAGAATTGACAGTATTGGTATTATCTAAACAATACATAGAACTATGTAGCTTTTACTATCCTGACCCAAAATAATGTCTTAAACTCATTTAATTCTTCCTTAATTCTGCCCAGCTCCCTAACATGAAAGTTAACCCCTGTGCCATGGAGCGATCTCTATATAAACTTATCCCTCAACATTCCAACATAGCTCATGGTCTTAGTTTTGTCTTTCTATTCTGATAAATTTGTTCTTCCTCAGTTTTTCAAGGACTTGTAACTTTTGAACTTTTTGGTTCGTTTTTCTTCCTACTCAGTGTAAGAAGTCTCAACACTCTGACTATAACAACAACTTTCCCCTTTGACTATGATTTCAATGTTTTTCCAACTTCTATGGACAAACTTCACTTCCTATAGAAGGGCCTCCATTCTTGATAGGCTTGTCATGGAAAAGTGGAGCTCCTGCTTCTTAGCAAGATTAGATCTTAACCAGGCATTATGGTGAACACTTACATAGATGATTGCATTTAATCTTCACTACAGCCACTGAGGTTGATAGTAAAATCCAAACTTAACAGAGCAAGATCATAGCTGAACTACACAGGGCCACACAGCTAGTGGTAAATGTGGGATTCAGATGTAGGAAAGTGGTTTCTGAACACTGTCCTCTGTTGCCGAGCTTTACTAAAGCATTCGCTTACATCTGTAACTACTGATTGCCATCTAATTATATAAAGTTGTATCTTGTTCTCCATTTCTTAACACAAGTTTAACTTTCCAGTGTTACACTTAGTCTAACTGGACTTAGACCAAGTGCTCTGAGACCTGGGATAAATCCTATGTTCCCTGAATATTCCTCTGAGATCTAGCACAAAACAAATCCTAGGTGTGCTCAAATTCCATTGAAAGAGCAGTATTGAACAGAAGTGAACATTTGAGGAATTAGAGAAGTCCTAGACCAGTGAGATCACCCCATAGTGATGATGCAAATCCTAGAACCAAGGAGAGCTGTCAGGATTTTAAGTCCTAGTCCTAAGTACTAGGTTACCATGTGTCTCTATTGATTTATGTGTAAAATATATCTGTGATTGAGAGGAGGCTACTCACAAGCATTTAAATGGCCATTAAGGTTGAATAATGTGTGCTCTATATTTAATTCATGAGAATGCAAACTCAAGAAATTTGCACAAAAAAGGTCAAACTCCACATTCTCAGAATAGTTCCTTTGAGCTCCAAGTAGGGAAGACATATTGTAGAAGGAGCACATTTTTCACCTTATCGCTAATGAATAAATCACTAGTTGTTACATATTAAACAGCTAACTGTAACCCCATAGCTCCCCAGAGCTGTTTTGTCTCTGGTTCCCTCACCCTTGGCATCTAAACTATTATAATAATTGTGCACTTAATTGCTTAGCAAGTAAAGGTAAAGATTCGGCTTACTACTGAAAAGTGATGATCACAGGCGTGTTTTCCTTGACACAGTGACTAGCATAGGAAAGAAAAGTTGAGTCTTACCATCTTGACAGCCTGTGAAACCAAAACTAAAGGATATAAATGGCTTTGAGAGAATCTATGTACTCCTTGATAGCCAAAATATTGACAGTATAATTATGCTGTCTCAAAAACTCAATACTGGAGATATATATATTTATTGCTTTTACCACCAAATATTTGGTGACATTAGTTAATAACTAGAAACTAATAGTAAAGAAATGGGTAACCTAATTCACAAAGCTATAATCAGACAGGTTATCCATACTGAAAGCAAGTCTAAATTCTGTGCTTAACTGGAGTTTGAAGTCTGGATTGGTATGCTTGCATTTGAAAAGCTTTCTCACTGGGTAAGGTGTTTACTATCCCCAGGAAATTTGCTAGTTCTGGGAGGGGCAAAGTCACAGAGGTCAGAGCATCAGAATATAGAAAATAAAAGTTGTAGTTAACACAATGACACTTCTCAAGACTGGAAATCCAGACAACCAAAAGTACACCAGAAATGTTAAGGAAAGGGTGCCTGGGTGGCTCAGTCGTTAAGCGTCTGCCTTCTGCTCAGGTCATGATCCCAGTGTCCTGGGATCGAGCCCCACATCGGGCTCCCTGCTCAGCGGGAAGCCTGCTTCTCTCTCTCCCTCTCCCACTCCCCCTGCTTGTGTTCCCTCTCTCGCTATGTCTCTGTCAAAAAAATAAATAAAATCTTAAAAAAATAAAATGGCATTAAAAAATTAAAAAAAAATGTTAAGGAAAGCACTGCAATTTCTTTTTCTTTTTTTAAGACTTTATTTATTTATTTATTTATTTATTTATTTATTTATTTAT
>NW_028053975.1:0-399 GCF_054177405.1 Leptonychotes weddellii
GAAGGCAGGCGCTTAACGACTGAGCCACCCAGGCGCCCTACATACATCATTCTATACCTTGGTTTTTTGGTTTTTGTCTTTAGGGTTTGTCCCATGACTAAAGGGAAAAAAAAGAACTTTCCCTCCTTTTTTTTCCCCAAGATTTTATTTACTTATTTGTCAGAGAGAGTGCAAGCGCACAAGCAGAGGGAGAGGCAGACAGAGGGAGAGGGAGAAATAGGCTCCCCGCTGAGCAGGGAGCCCAACAGGGGGCTCTATCCCAGGACCCTGGGATCATGACTTGAGCCAAAGGCAGACGCTTAATCGACTGAGCCACCCACGTGCCCCTACTTAGCAGTTTTGTACAGTAAATATGCAGAGACTGGGAAAATATGGAGTTATTTCATAGATTATTTTTTG
>NW_028053976.1:0-399 GCF_054177405.1 Leptonychotes weddellii
TAGAATCAAGCAGATAGGAGTGATGCCTTATTGTCTACCTCAGCAATTTTTTTCTCCTAGTCTACCATTTAGCTAATTGTGTAGCCCTTTTCCCACCCTGGCTTTATGCTGGGGTCTTCAATCTACTCTTTGTCCTGTGTGTCACCTACAGCTATAGGCACCTGGGAGAGTAGATGTTTTCAGGGCATCCAGAACCTTTCGTGATTCCTCAACCTCCCAGACTCTTCCTCCAGCTTTATTCCTGAATTTAGGGAATTTTTCCTACTTTCTTATAAGCTTACTAATTCATTTTAAGTGCTGTTTTAAAATATTTTATCCAGTGTTATTGAGTATTTTGTGTGTGTGGTGGTGTTCCTCCAGTGTATATTTCTTACCTTACTCATCTCTCTCAACTTCTCA
>NW_028053977.1:0-399 GCF_054177405.1 Leptonychotes weddellii
TGGGAGGATGGGTTAGCCTGGTGGTGGGTATTGAGGAGGGCACATTCTGCATGGAGCACTGGGTGTTATGCACAAACAATGAATCATGGAACACTTCATCTAAAACTAATGATGTAATGTATGGGGATTAACATAAGAATAAAAAAAATAAAGTCAAATGTACAGTTAAAAAAAATAATAATAATAATAAATAAATAAAAAAAAAGAAAGAATGGCAGGAGAGGGGCGCCTGGGTGGCTCAGTCGGTTAAATGTCCAACTCTTGGTTTTAGCTCTGGTTGTGATCTCAAGGTCTGGAGATTGAGCCTCACAGCAGGCTTGAGTCCCACTGCAGGTGCCCTGCTCAGCGGGGAGTCTGCTTGGATTCTCTTTGCCCCTCCTGACCTCGTGCTCTCTCTCT
>NW_028053978.1:0-399 GCF_054177405.1 Leptonychotes weddellii
TAGGGCACAAACTCATTTCTCTTCAAACTGATCAAGAATCAAGCATTTTCCTCCCTTCTATGAACCGTATTTCAGGGTAAACAGCTGATAGAATGTTCTTTTTTTATACATAGATTTGAGGTAATAAATGCAGAAAGGACAAAAATAGAAAAAAAAAATCACCATTTTGCTGGGGCGCCTGGGTGGCTGTCATTAAGCACCTGCCTGCGGCTCAGGTCATGATCTCAGGGTCCTGGGATGGAGCCCCTAATCGGGCTCCCTGCTCAGCGGGAAGCCTGCTTCTCCCTCTCCCACTACCCCTCCTTGTGTTCCTGCTCTGCTAACTCTCTGTCAAATAAATAAATAAAATCTTTAAAAAAAAAAAAATCACCATTTTGCCAACCACCACAGAAATAATGG
>NW_028053979.1:0-399 GCF_054177405.1 Leptonychotes weddellii
GGAAGTGTCCAGTCAGCAACTGAATACATGGGTCTGAGGACAGCAAAGAGGTCAGGTTAGAGACGATCACAGTGACTGGTGTCATTGGAATGGTTGAAAGATCCCAAGAGACAAGTATAAGGCCATATACAGACCCTTGAACTCTGTCTCAGAAAGGGTAGACGGAGGAAGAGGAAACTGCCATGGAGAAAAAGAAGGACAGGATAGGATAATAATCAGAAAAAGCTGGTCAAGAAAACCAAGAAGAGAGATGAATTCAAGAAGAGAATAGCAGCCAGAGGAGGTAAATGCTATAACAAAGTGAAGACTGAAGTATGTTCCTTGCATTCGGAGAATGGAAGATTTCTCCCCACTCTAACAGAATGACTTCCATGAAGAGAAGGGATGGAAACCTGACTG
>NW_028053980.1:0-399 GCF_054177405.1 Leptonychotes weddellii
CTAGGCATGGTCTTTTAAATTATTATTTTAAAGATAAAAGAGAATGGAACTATAGCATTAAATATACTTTGTAAATAGGCCGCTAGTGGGCTTATTGAGAGATAGAAAAGACAAGAATATAATCAGAAGGAAAATCACCTATAACTCATCAGTGGTTCATTGTATTTTTAGGAGAATTAATGCTGAAAATATCCCTTTACTGTGGTGTGTGGGAAGTATTATAGATGGGAGAGAAAAAAGATTAATATAAAAATGTCAAGAGTGCATAATAAAAGGCATTCCATTCAGGTCCATACCCCATTACCCCCAGCCCATGCAGACCTGATTATTTTAACTGATTATTGTAACTAGCCAACATTTGGTGAATTAAACATTTACCCTAATATTCAGAAAAATAAA
>NW_028053981.1:0-399 GCF_054177405.1 Leptonychotes weddellii
GAGGGAGGCCAAGTGTCTCTCTCAAGGTCACACACCTAGTGGGTGGTAGGGCTGGGATTTGAACCCAGCCTGCCGGGGCCCAGCACCCACAGGCTTAACCCCCTCACCTCAGCTCCAAGGTGTTGCCCCTCCTGATCAAGAACCTTCGCTGGCTCCCCATCACAGCCTGAGTTTACCCTTGACCTCCTAAGGCTCCCCTATGAAAATGCCTTCCCCTCGGACGTGTCTCCTTGTCCTTGGTTCCCAGGCACTGTCCCTAATAGGATCCCTGCATGTTTAACTCTGTCTTGGCATTTACTTCTTAGATGACAGCATGCTGGGTATTCTGTTTGCCCTTCTGGACCCTCCGCATACCTCCTCCTCTGCTCTGTGCCTTGGGAGCCTGGTCCTTGGGAATCG
>NW_028053982.1:0-399 GCF_054177405.1 Leptonychotes weddellii
GGTACTGGACAAAAATCTTTTCTCTGGCTCCCTCCTCCAACCCCAGCAGACCCTTCCGTCGATTGCCCACAGCAGAGGCGAGACGCAGCTGAAACATGCAATGAAATTTATTGAAGAGAAACATTTACTGAAACCATCGGAGAGAGGGAATGACAACAGAGACAGGAACGTCCAACGGCCACTAGAGACCATAGGTCACAGCCCCCCTCCCCTTGGGGTCCCAAACGAGGTGCCTCTGCTTCCCCCGACACCGTGGCCCTCCTGCCTCAGCCTCCCTTCCTGAGGGCCCCACGATCAACCTCTGGCCAGGACGGTGGACGCTGGTCATGTCCCCTCACTCCAGGGCACCCTCCCCTCTGGCCGACATGCCGGGGCCTGGTCCTGCCCTATGGCCTGCAC
>NW_028053983.1:0-399 GCF_054177405.1 Leptonychotes weddellii
CTGGGTGGCTCAGTCGTTAAGCGTCTGCCTTCGGCTCAGGTCATGATCCCAGGGTCCTGGGATCGAGCCCCACATCGGGCTCCCCGCTCCGTGGGAAGCCTGCTTCTCCCTCTCCCACTCCCCCTGCTTGTGTTCCCTCTCTCGCTGTGTCTCTCTCTGTCAAATAAATAAATAAAATTTAAAAAAAAAAAAAAAAAAAAAAGAAAGTGACTGATGATACTTTGTTTGGGCAGAAGTCTGAGGATATGGCCAATCTCACACTTTACTTTAGGAAAGGAAATTAGGCAATATTTATCAAAAACTATAAACACAGAGCCATAGATCATTTGATCCAGCAATCATCTTGCTAAGGATTTATCCATGGATATACTCACACAAGTCCATCAAGATATACAAAAT
>NW_028053984.1:0-399 GCF_054177405.1 Leptonychotes weddellii
CGGCCGGACCTCCGCATTGCAGGGGTGGGAGGACGGACGTGCCCGAGCGCGGGGTGGGAATGGAGGCCTGGGGGGAGGGGAGGGCAGCGGCCGCACTGCAGCCGCCGCCCGCCCCCGCGCTCTAATGCTCGCCTTCCTCTCTCCGCAGCCGCGTCCCCGAGACACGATGGTGAAGGTCGGAGTGAACGGGTGAGTTCGGAGCTGGGGTGGGGCATCGAACCCTGCGGCCCGGGCGAGCGCGTGGGTGGGGGACGCGAGTGCGGTGGTCCTACCCCCCCCCCCGCAAGGAGAACTCAAGGTCGGCGCTCTGACCTGACGGAGGCCCCCGCCGCAGAGGGCCTCGTGGCCCCCACCCCATCCCCGGCTGTGGCGCCTCCTGCAACGCCGCTCCTGCGGGTT
>NW_028053985.1:0-14871 GCF_054177405.1 Leptonychotes weddellii
GGGCACCTGGGTGGCTCAGTCGGTTAAGCGACTGCCTTCGGCTCAGGTCATGATCCCGGAGTCCCTGGATCGAGTCCCGCATCGGGCTCCCTGCTCGACGGGGAGCCTGCTTCTCCCTCTGCCCCTCCCCCCTCTCATGTGCTCTCTTCTCTCTCTCATTCTGTCTCAAATAAATAAATAAAATCTTTAAAAAAAAAAAAAAAAAAAAAAGAATAGTTTTACGAGAATCTTTACTTTTTTAAAAAAAAGATTTTATTTATTTATTTGAGAGAGAGAGAGAACATGAGCAGGGGGAGGGACAGAGGGAGAAGCAGACTCTCCGCTGAGCAGAGAGCTGGATGCAGGGCTCCATCCCAGGACCCTGAGATCTAGACCTGAGCTGAAGGCAGATGCTTAACTGACTGAGCCACCCAGGCACCCCTAGAATCTTTACATTTTTATGTGTTCAAATATATCAAACTTTCCTTTTTTTTTTTTTTTTTTTTTAGAGAAAGAGCATTTATGCATATGCAAGCATGAGGGAGGACAGAGGGGGTTTGGCAGAGGGAAAGGGAGAGAGAAAATCCTAAGCAGGCACCACACTCAGCCGCACAGAGCCTGAGCCGGGGCTCAATCCACAACCCTGACATCATGACTTGAGCCAAAATCAAGAGTCAGCTGCTTCACAGACAGAGCTGCCCAGGTGCCCTCAAACTTTCCTTTTATAGTGGTGAGAGAAAAATTCTCTGAAGTCCTGATATACAAGGGAAGCCATTTTAGATTTCCTTCTAAGTCAGCAGTATTGAATATAAACTTTGTTCAAGCCAAAAGCCTGATGTATGGCCTGCCATGCATGCATTGTACATCTGGTTTGTGAATGAATAGCCTAAAGGAAAACCATCTTGTCCTTGAGATATTGATCAATGCTCCTGCTCTCTGCATTCCTTGATGCCTGCCTATATACTAATCTATAATCCTTTGAGCTTTTACAAGATGTAAAAAAGTATATAACCCTGTAAACTCATTCATTCTCTAGAACACTTTCTTCCCTGCGTTTCCCAGGTAGCTTTCTTAATTTGAGCTCAAGTAAAACTAATTTTTTTTTTTTTTTTAATATTAGAGTTCTTTCTCTGGTAACACTGCGGTGACAAAAGCTTCTTGATTTGTGCCTTACTAAGAAAGGTCTTCTCCATTCTGAAACTATATAAAATATCATATTTTTTCTTTATGTATTTAATGTTTGATTTTCAAGTCTTTAATTCATTTGGAATTTATTTTGGAAGAAAGATTTTTTTTTTTAAGATTTTATTTATTTGACAGAGAGAGACACAGCGAGAGAGGGAACACAAGCTGGGGGGTGGGGGGGGCGCGGAGAGGGAGAAGCAGGCTTCCTGCCAAGCAGGGAGCCCAATGTGGGGCTCAATCTCAGGACCCCGGAACCATGACCTGAACAGAAGGCAGACGCTTAACGACTGAGCCACCCAGGTGCCCCTATTTTGGAAGAAAGATTACGAAAGTTGCCAGTTTTTTCTGCACAGGTGGCCTGTTCTCACATACCATACTAAACTTTTGCACCAGTGATTTGAAATGACAGCTTTTCCTAAACTAATTTCCATGATAGATTTGGGTTTATTTCTAGATTTTCCCTGTTGCTCTACTGACTAGTATATTAAAAAGATAGTATCAAAACTGCTTCAGTATCTGTACATTTATAATATCTTTTAGTATTTAATAGGTGGTCCAACTAATTTTTTATTACATATTAAAATGATAAAACTTTTATATGGAAAAAACTTCAGAAATTAAGATAGAACTCAAAGAGAAACTATTTTATCAACTTAAAACTTTTTGAGAATGGGGCGCCTGGGTGGCTCAGTCATTAAGCGTCTGCCTTCGGCTCAGGTCATGATCCCAGAGTCCTGGGATCGAGCCCCGCATCGGGCTCCCTGCTCGGCGGGAAGCCTGCTTCTCCCTTTCCCGCTCCCCCTGCTTGTGTTCCCTCTCTCGCTGTGTCTCTCTCTGTTGAATAAATAAATAAAATCTTTAAAAAAAAAAAAAAAACACTTTTTGAGAATGTATAAAATAATAGAAAAAGGACATTTACTAGGCACCTACTGTGTTCAGAAAATTTGTGAGGAATAGAGGTAAAAGACATGATGTTCTGTAAGTGAAGATTCATCAGGAGCTTCATTCAAGTGAGGGAGTATGTTTGCTTACACAATCAGTGCTCATTCTCTCTGTCTCCATCTTTTGCTCACACAGTCTTTACTTTTTTTTTTTTAGATTTTATTTATTTATTTTTGAGAGAGAGAGAGAGAGCATGAGTGGAGGGGGGAGGGGCAGAGGGAGAAGGAGACTCCCCGCCGAGCAGAGAGCCCGATGTGGGGCTCGATCCGAGGACCCTGGGATCATGACCTGAGCCGAAGGCAGACGCTTCACCGACTGAGCCACCCCAGGGCCCCCACACACTGTCTTTACATAATCAGTTTTCATCCTCTGTCTCTTTCTCACATATACTCACAGGCACATGATATTTTGTTAAACTTATACGTACCTGTTTGATTTCTTTAACAGCCAGAGTAACTGAGAACAGGACTGCCTGACTAATGCTGCTCTGACAGGAAATGTTACAGGCTGCTTCAGCTCCTTACATATATATTCCATTTCTTTCACCATTGTCCAGCTGTAACCTGAAATGAAAGAAAGAAATTCAATTTTTCTAACTGGCATCCTAAAAGTCAGTTAAATAAAAAACTAAATTAAATTACCTATGAGTAGGTAATTTATAGGTATTTTATTAAAAGTTCTATTTAGATTCAGAGTGAATTAAAATACCACTTAATACATGAAAATATTTTGAATGGAAAATAGAGACAAAAAATCAAGTCTAAAATCATGCTACAAGTGACCTAGAGCAAAATAATAAAAGGTTAAAATATTAAAAAAGGTTTTACTAATCTCTCAAGCACAAAATAAGCAAATTTTGACACTATGTTTATCTTAAAGATTCTAAGACTCTTCCCTTAGGTATATCTGCCTCATTTTTTTTTTTTTTAAGATTTTATTTCTTTGGGAGGGAGAGAGAGACAGAGAGTGAGCAGGAGCACAAGAACAGCAGGAGGGAGAAGCAGACGCCCTGCTGAGCAGGGAGCCTGATGAGGGGCTGAATCCCAGGATCCCGGGATCATGACCTGAGCCGAAGGCAGAGGCCCAACCAACTGAGCCATTCAGGCGCCCCTATCTGCCTCATTAATATTCTCTATAAACATATTTTCCAGGGTGTCTGGGTGGCTCAGTTGGTTAAGCATCTGCCTTCAGCTCAGGTCCTGATCTCAGGGTCCTGGGATTGAGCACGTTGGGCTCCACACTCAGTGCGGAGTCTGCTTGTCTCTCTGCCCCTTCCCCTGCTCATGCTTGCTCTGTGTCTCTCTCAAATAAATAAAATCTTTTTAAAAAGGTAAATAAATAAACTTAGATTTCCTATTGTGTTACTTAAGTATTCTTTTCCAACAGAAAGATGCCTGCTAGGTAGTAGATGTTTAAGAAATAATTATCTTCATGATTATTTTTTGGCTAGTCCAAACTATTTGGATTAGAGTGGAAATAGAAAAATGTCCTTCATTTTTTTTAATGATTTTATTTATTTATTTAGAGAGACAGCATGTATGTGAGTGGTGGGAGGGTCAGAGGGAGAGGGAGAGAGAGAGAATCCCAAGCAGACCATGCTTTTAGCATGGAGCCTGACATGGGATTCGATTCCATGTCCCCGAGATGATGACTTGAGCCAAAATCAAGAGTTGGATGCTTAACTGACTGAGCCACCCAGGCATCCCAAAAATGACTTTTATATATGGGTTTTAAATCATGTTAAGAGACTGGAAAACACACTTGCCTGTTTATAAAGGCTTTGGGAAAAAATTTATATTTTGGGGGGCACCTGGGTGGCTCAGTCGGTTGAGCGACAACTCCTGATTTCAGCTCTGGTCATGATCTCAGGGCTGTGAGACTGAGCCCCTCATCAGGTTCTGCGCTGGGTGTGGAGCCTGCTAGGGATTCTTTCTCTTCCTCTCCTTCTGCCTCTCCCCTCTTTGTCTGTCTCTGAAAAAAAAAGAAAGAAAGAAAAAAATTATATTTTCAAAATAACAGCCTCTATGGGGCACATGGGTCCCTGGGTGATGCAGTGGGTTAAAGTGCCCGATTCTTGGTTTCTGCTCAGGTGGTGATCTCAGGGTTGTAGGACTGAGCCCCACACTGGGCTCTGCACTCAGCGTGGAGTCTGCTTGAGACTCTCTCTCCCTCTCCCTCTGCCCCTCCCCTGCAGAATAAATAAATAAATAAATAAATAACAGCCTCTATCAAAAACAGGCTGTAAAAATATTGGTAAATAAAGAAATATTTTACCTGCTTCTCCCTCTGCCTCTGCCTTTCTCTCTCTGTCTTTCTGTCTCTCATGAATAAATACATAAAATCTTAAAAAAAAAAAAAAAAAAAGGAGGGTGCCTGGGTGGCTCAGACAGTTAAGTGTCTGCTTTCGGCTCAGGTCATGATCCCAGGGGCCTGGGATGGAGGTCTGCATCAGGCTCCCTGCTCCGCGGGGAGCCTGCTTCTCCCTCTGCCTCTGCCTCTCTCTGTCGCTCATGAATAAATAAATAAAATCTTTTTTTTAAAAAAAGGAATATTTTATAGAAAGCCTATGTGAATATGTTAGTTTAGCAGCTAAATTCCTCATGAAAGAAGGGCAATGTTCTGCTTTCCTTGAAAATCTGAAAAACCGTATCTTTGTAATTAGAAAAAGGGATTGCTAACAGAAGCTGTATTTACGTGACTATAAATTTATAAACTCTTTTCTAAATCTGTGAAATAAGGGGTGCCTGGGTGGCTCAGTCAGTTGGGCAGCTCACTCTTGATTTCTGCTTGGGTTGCAATCTCGGGGTTGTGAGATCTGGCTCCAAGCTCAGCATGGAGTCTCCTTGGGATTCTCTCTCTCCCTCTCCCTCTGCCCCTCCCCCCACTCGCATGCACAGCTCCCCCCAAAATCTGTGACATAAGAAATAAGGAAGCATAAAGCACATGTTGGTAATGACAAGAGGGCAATGGGAAAAAAGCAGCCTGGACACATTCAACACCAAAATGACTTCAAAATCCAGATATAGTCTAATTCAGTTAAAGCTTGAGGTTAAGCCAGAATTATACTAAACAGTGACAAAAGGAGTTTAGAGTCAGTAAGGAAGTTACTAAACTATTTCTAGTTTACCTTATTTAAACACCTTGAAGTATAAGCAATATTCCTTAATGAAACTAATAAAAATTAAAATGATTAAAAAATTAGAATTATGGTAAAGCATATTATTCTTTGTCTCAATCACATCAATTGCTGGCCCAGAGGGTTAGAACCTAAATGTCACTACTCACTAGATAGCAGTTACTCTAATCTTATGTTGGACTAAAAAGTTAACATCTAAAAACAATAATTGCAGGGGCGCCTGGGTGGCTCAGTCGGTTGGGCCTCTGCCTTCAGCTCAAGTCATGATCCCAGGGTCCTGGGATTAAGCCCCATGTTGGGCTCCCTGCTCAGCAGGGAACCTGCTTCTCCCTCTGCCGCTCCGCCTGCTTATGCTCTCTCCCTCTGTCAAATAAATAAATAAAATCTTTAAAAAAAACCCAATTATTGACAATAAGTAAAAGATGAATTCCCTGAACACAGGATAAAGACTAACATCTCCATAGGCTCTAAATACCTTCTTAATTTATTTTTACCATGTGGACAGGTGCTCCAGAGCATCTGATTGCTTACGAGCTGTTTACCTGTAAATCACTGCCTAGGGATATATGAAGAAATAAAAAGATGAACCCAAATAGCATAAGCAGTTTCAACCAGGAAAAAGAAGCTGAATGTCAAGTCGATCCTGAAGTGAAGAGGTGAAAGGAAAGAAGGGATCCAGCCTAGAGAAGAGTCTCATGGCCTCCCACTCCCCTGTCCAGGAAAGAGAGGAAACTAGCAGTCTACTTGTGGAGCCCCTTTCAGTGTCCATGGAGTAGAACTTGTGCTCTTCAACAACACTCCCCCAACTTCTGGCCTCACATCACCGGAGAAGTTTTTGTTACTACTTTATCTTTCATCTGACATTGGAAGTTTGCTCCAAGGTAAAAGAAAAAAAAAGTATACGATGTTTTGCAAGTTCAAAGAGACCAACTCAGGATTTGTTTAAAGTTTATAGAGGCGGCTTTGGTTAATCTAGACCATGCAAATTTCCCATTGAAGTTTGGTGACACACTGTCACCAACAAATGCAGTCTATCTGAAATAAACGAAAGAGTCATACAGATGCCTTTAGGGCCAGACCTTTATCTCCATTAGGCTCTTAGATTGTGGAATAAGTTTTTGGTTTTGTATTTAAACCTGTTATTTTTATATTTTGAGTGGATTTTAATTTGACCAATAAGAAATACATTTTAAAAATCATTACCTTCATTGACTTTCTCAGGATGCCATCCTGTTGTCCAACCCAGAGAAAATGTCACATCAGGAAAGAAGGATGTTACCATGTCTATAAAAGGTTTTGCATCCACTACCCTGCTATTTCCATTTGGACCCGGAAGAATATCAGCATTAATCCACACAGGACGTTTCAGATGCCTCTTCACACTCTCCAGGAGCATCATGGATGGTTCTACAGCTGCCAGACTAAAAACATAGGTGTTGTCAATGAGACGTATTCCTAAAGTAAAAGTAAAAAGTTCTTTCAGACTAGTGGTTTCAATGTTTTCAACTTCCTAACAAAAGTGTAATATGATAAGGCCTGAATTAAATAAAATCAAAGATCATATAGCACCAGAGGAGAAAGTTAACATATGCCGTGTCTCAAAATGTTGATTTATACTTATTATTCATGAGGATACCTTAAAGGTTCTATAAATACATGAATAATGCCACTACTTGTAGACAGGCTGAAGTTTCAAAACTCTGTATTAGGAACACTCAGTATAAAATAATTTAAGAAAAGACATAAATATTCACTCATTAGAGAATGTATAAATAAGACTTAAAAATTAGATATACTCATAACCTGAAAATTCACATTTATGAAAATACCTACAGTACACCCAGGCACTGTGTCTCTAATACTGACTCATAACCCTAGAGAAAAGAGCCTCTTTTCCTTCATGTACTCTTTTAAATTTGGATGCATAAATATGTTTCTAAAACTGATTGCAAAGTATAAAATTATAACATCCTCTTAAAGCTTTTATACATTTCATAAACATCTTTTCTAGAAACTAGAGACAACTATATTTTAGTTACTATTTATTTATAAAGATTTTATTTATTTATTTGACAGAGAGAGAGAGATAGTGTCGAGAGAGGGAACACAAGCAGGGGGAGTGTGAGAGGGAGAAGCAGGCTCCCCGCTGAGCAGGGAGCCCGATGCGGGGCTGGATCCCAGGACCCTGGGATCACGACCTGAGCCCAAGGCAGACACTTAACGACTGAGCCACCCAGGCACCCTATTTTTTTTTTTAAGATTTTATTTATTCATTTGACAGAGAGAGAGCGAGCGAGCACAAGCAAGGGGAGTGGCAGGCAGAGGGAGAGGGAGAAGCAGACTCCCCAGTGAGCAGGGAGACCGATGTAGGGCCCAATCCCTGGGATCACAACCCAAGCCAAAGGCAGTCACTCAGCCAACTGAGCCACCCAAGTACCCCTTTAGTTACTATTTAAATAAAAAAGCTCTTTTTACTTTTCTGTACATCTATTCTAACTGACATCTATGGATTTTGAAACAGTAAGGTTTTAATCAGCCTACATAAATTTTACTTATTTTTTAAGATATATTTATTTATTTATTTTAGAGAGAGAGAGAGAGAGAGGGAGCAAGGGGAGGGGCAGAGGGAGAGGAGGAGAGAGAATCCTCAAGCAGACTCCCTGCTGAGAGCAGAGCCCAATGCAGGGCTCCATCCTAGGGCCCTGAGATCATGACCTGAGACAAAATCAAGAGTTGGACACTTAACCAACTGAGTCACTCAGGTGCCCCCATAAATTTTACTTTTAAAAATAAATACACAAACTTTACTGGACTACTACACTACTTATAATTCTGAATCTCTTCTGAACCTTTAAGGCCTAAGTTTGCTTCTGAGAAAATTAGCTTTTAATGACTACTACAGTGGGAGGCTGACTTGGGGAGATGGCTGTTGGAGGGGAGAACATTCAGTACCCTCTCCTCACATTTCCATCTTTCTTAAGGGATTGAGTCCTCCTGCCTATGTTTCCACCACTCTTCAACTCACTCCTTTCAGGCCTCCTACTCTAAGAAGAGAAACTGATAACCTCATTATTTATTAGGTCATATTTATTAGTGAGCAAGGATACTGCTCATTAAAACCAGAGGAAGCCAGCCTCCAGCCTGTCACTGCTCCCATGTAGTGAGCTTCTTTTTGTTCATTCTTCTCCCTCTGAAATGGAGGCCCTAGATGTTAGTGGATTACTAAACTCTAATGCTGGACCTTGCAGACTTTAATTCAGATGCTGTCATTTCTCTGTCTCAAACGCTTTTTGCCTTGATCAAAATCAGTGCCATGTTAAAACCCACAATTCTAAGATCTGGCACCCCCATTTTTGGTAGCAAGCAACTTATACCTGTGACTCCAAAGCTTGCTTGTCTGCAAGTCCTGCAGCAGCAGCCAGGTTCCTGTGGGGTTCTGCTCTTCATGGTGGAAGAGGAGGAAAACCTGAACTAATCCATGCACGTCTGCCACCAACATCTCTTTTTCCAGAAAGAATTCTGATTTCTTAAGAAATTTGGTGTCTGTGGAGGTTCGGTTAAACACTAATTTCCAGTTTACATTCGGGGGGGAGATTCTTAGGCTTTCTCAATTTAGTAAGGTGATATAGGGCTGTTCAATAATGGTTTACTACTGGTTAACATCAGCAGACAGCATATTCTCCCCAAAATTGAAATTACACCAGCGTATATGAAGTGTCTACTATGTGCAAAGCACCGTGCAGTTAAACCTAAGGAGTTACGACACAGAACATAATGAAAAACAATTTAATATACGTATTCTATTTTTATATGTAAATATTTTAATTACTGCTAATATAGACTATGTTAATGCTACTTTCCCTTATCAATAACTTAAATAAGAAAACAAAACCTATATTAAGAAAAACCTAAAACCTTACTAAAGAAAATAAAACTTTTTGTGTTGTAGTTTTTATATTTCTGGAACAGAAAGTTGACAAAACAACGATAAAATTCTTCTTGAAGAGTAAATGTTGAGGAAAAGCCATATCACTTTTGGGGAAAAAAAAAAAAAGACTGAGGATGTATTTTGCCCAACAGCAACATATAATGTATACTTCAAAGAATAACATACCATGTTCCAGATAAAATTTTAGTACTTAGTTATTATTTGTATACCAAACAAAATAACTTAGAGGCATAAAATAAGAACTAGTAAAATTTGACTAATAGGTCCATCAGCTCCTGTTAACAGAGGTAGTACAGAGTTCTGGTTCACAGTGAGAACTCTCCAGCCAGGCTGGTAGATTTCCTACCAACTATGTGACAACAAGCAGTCTACTTCCTACTCTGCCTCTGTTTCCTCATCTGGAAGTGAGGATAATAGCAATAAGCTGCCTCCCAGGATTGTTGAGTATTAAATGAATTAACGCATTCAGTGCTCTTAGAAAAGTGTCTGACACAGTATACATGTTCATATAACTGTTAGTTAAATTCATTCCCCTTCAAATATGTTATGACCAAAAACTTTGCAAAATCCTTTTCTTAGTGGCTCAGCTCATGTGTGTGTGGTAGCTGCTAGGAACGAATGAGTTGATCTGACTAGTGAGGAGCCAAAGAATGTATCAGAGAGAACAATTCAATGGGGAATAGTAAACATACACATGAAAAGGATAGCTAAAACTCTGAGTTACCAAACATTAAAGATCAAATGCTTTATTTCACGGTACAGAGAAAACTGAACTAGCTCCAGGAAACCTGGGATCTCGTCCTAGCTCAGCTGTCAAGTTCAGCTATTGTTCTTGGGTCAATTATTTAACTTTTCTGGGACTAAGTCTCTTTGTCAATAAAGTAGTGTTGGGCCATTCACCACTCTAAGTGCTTTAAGATCTTAAAATAGTTCTCTCTGGGGGGGCCTGGGTGGCTCAGTCGGTTAAGCGCCTGCCTTCGGCTCAGGTTGTGATCCCAGGGTCCTGGCATTGAGCCACGTATAGGGGCTCCCTGCTCAGCAGGGAGTCTGCTTCTCCGTCTCCTTTCCTCCTGGCTTGTGCTCTCTCTCACTCACTCTCTCAAATAAATAAATAAAATCTTAAAAAAAAAAAGCTCTCTCATTTACCAAGAGTGTAATGAGGTTTACTGGTATATTTAGCCCTACAACAAACAGAGTCACCTTAATAATTCTGTAAGTAAGATTTCCAAATCTTTATTAATTTCTTGAGAATATTCAATTTAAAAATATTGTTCATAGATAAGGTAGGTTTACCACAAATCCTGGATTTTCTTTTCTTTTTTTTTAAAGATTTTATTTATTTGAGAGAGAGAGTGAGCGAGAGAGAACACAAGCTGGGAGGAGAGGGAGAGTGACAGGGAGAAGCAGATTCACCACTGAGCAGGGAGCCTGATGCGGGGCTCAATCCCAGGGCCCTAGGATTATTACCTGAGCCGAAGGCAGATGCTTAACCCACTGAGCCACCCAGGTGCCCGAAATCCTAGATCTTCGTAGCAGTCACCTTCATGGGACTTATGGTGAGCTTTTGTGATATCACACTATATTCCTGGCTTTATCTATAATTTTTACACTGCCAAAATACCACAAAAGTAAAATTTTCCATGACAGCCAAAGAAAAGGAAATAACACTTAGTCTTGCTCTTCATTGTCAATGCTTCCAAAATACTATTTATAAGGAACTCTTGGGTTATTGAAAGACTTTTAGATAATTCTCCATATACAAATATAACATAAATCAAGTAGGATAAGCATTAACTATCCAAACTACTACCAACTCTCTCTCTCAGACGATTTTTTTTTTTTTTAAGAGGGGGAGTGGGGGGTAGGCAGAGGGAGAGACAGAATCTTAGGCAGGCTCCATGCCCAGCACTTTGCACAACTTGGGACTTGATCTCACAACCCTGAGATCATGACCTGAGCCAAAATCAAGAGTCTGATGCTTAACTGACTGAGCCACCCAGGTTTCCCTCAGACTACCTTTTTTTTTTTTAAGATTTTATTTATTTATTTGATGCAGAGAGACACAGCAAGAGCGGGAACAGAAGCAGGGGTTGTGGGGAGAGGAAGAAGCAGGCCTCCCGCAGAGCAGGGAGCCCAAGGTGGGCCTCAATCCCAGGACCTGGGATCATGACCTGAGCCAAAGGCAGACGCTTAATGACTGAGCCACCCAGGCGCCCTCCCCTCGGACTACTTTTAATGAAAGTAGCATTTTAAATTTACCATTCTATTATCACAATGGTCACTTATGATAAATTCCTTTGTAAAAATGAACTTAATTTTAGCCTCAAAGGGTTCCTAAGAAACAATTTAAGCAACCAACTCAATAGGTCTTAGGTCCCTTCTTGAAACATATTAGTTTGCAATTCCATTTTCAGTTTAAAGTATAAAGTTAGTCAAGCACAGATATATGAAGCTATTAATCTTTTAATTTCGTTGTTACTCTCTGACAACTAAAAGACTGAAAATGTTTATACAAATACCTCTTGAAATCCAGCTTGATGCCTTTACTGCTTTTTATAACTGCAGTCAGCCATTCCTGTAAAGTATTATCACTATTTGTTTCAGGAGGATGGGCCATGATTGGTTGGCTATATTCTGATCCATCACTTGGAAGAAGGACATCGGCCTCTATCATGTGAGCAGTGCCTGTCCAAATAAAAGAACTTAAGTTAACGCTAATAAAATAGGGACTGAAGAAGATGTCATGTCCAGTAGCCTTTTGAGGAAGATAAAAACTAACATTTACTGAATAACTACTAAGTACCAGGTACCGTACTAGGCCTTCATATGGTTGTTTGTTTCACAGATGAGCAAACAGGTGAAGAGTTAAATGCCTTTCTGTAGATCATACAGCTCTTAAGCTATTGTTAAAATATTTAATTTCTGGGCAGAGGAATAGGGGACCCTATTCCAACCGGTCCCGGAATTGAGCTGGATATCTATGAGACCACTCTGAACACCCATGAAATCAGCCTGAGATGTAAGAAGATAGATCTGGATCTCTACAAACAGAATATCGCAGGCAGTTGGTTTCAAGGTATGAAGTGGGGAGCCATGATTCCACGGGTAGATATCGGAGGATAAATGGGAGGGGGAGGGAGCCAAGGCTTCAGGATCCTGCACCACCAGTGAGTGATAGCCTCCCGCGCTGGGGACCGGGCATAGACTCGCAGACTGGTAGCAATGGGGAAAAGACTTTAGGGCAGCCCCCCGGACTGAAACCAAGAGCGGCGGGCTGCATGTATGAACTGGAGGTGGCTGGCAGTTTTAGAAGCACAAAGGGGAGAGACGTGTCCCAACCTGGAGGCGAGGACTGGGAGTGCTGCTGAGGGGCGAACAACCCAGGACGCTGCAGTTTATAGCAGCACAGACAGGAACGGAGATAGTGTGGCCTGGAGAGCTCACTGAAGAACAGACTGTGATCTCTCCGCTCTGAGGCAGAGGGTTGGAAACGATCTCTTCTGCTCTGACTCTCAGAAGAGATGCAGAAAGCCTCCAGGGAAAGCCGCCAGAGAACAAAAGCCCCCAAAAACCAGTTTTCACTGAGCCTATCCCCCGCCACAGGGGGCAGGGCAACTCTGACCAAACAGGTTTGCCTGAGTAACAGCATGGCAGGCCCGTCCCCCAGAAGACAGGCTGGAAGAACAAGAGGCCAGCAACCCTAAGGTCCCTATAAAACAGGTGCATCTTCCTTGGGTTGTGGTCAATAATTTGGACTCTGTACATTCCCTCAACCACCCCTCAACAAAATGACTAGGAGGAGGAACCCCCAAAATAGGAAAGACTCAGAGACTGTGACTACTTCTGCCACAGATTTACAAATGGATACAGATATAACCAAGATGTCGGAGATGGAATTCAGGGTAGCAATTGTGAAGATAATAGCTAGAATGGAGAAATCCATTAATGGCAACATAGAGTCTCAGGGCAGAAATGAAAGATGAATTGGCAGAACTTAAAAATGCTATTAATGAGATTCAATCTAATCTAGATTCTAACAGCTAGGGTAAGCAAGGCAGAAGAATGAATTAGTGATCTAGAAGACCAATTAATAGACAAGAAGGTAAAAGAGGAAACCAGGGAAAAACAACTCAAAATCCATGAAAATAGAATCAGAGAAATAAGTGACACCATGAAACGTTCCAATGTCAGAATTATTGGAATCCCTGAGGGGGAGAGAGAGAGAAAGGACTAGAATATATATTTGAGCAAATCGTAGATGAGAACTTCCCTAATCTGGGGAATGAAACAAACATTCATGTCCTAGAGGCAGAGAGGACCCCTCCCAAGATCAAGGAAAACAGGCCAATGCTCCGGTATATAATAGTAAAACTCGCAAATCTTAGAACCAAGGAAACCATCTTAAGGGCAGTTATGGGGAAGAGATTCCTTACATACAGAGGGAGGAACATCAGAATAATGTCAGACCTATCCACAGAGACCTGGCAAGCCAGAAAGGGCTGGCAAGGAATATTCAGGGTACTAAATGAGAAGACCATGCAGCCAAGAATACTTTGTCCGGCAAGGCTGTCATTTAGAACAGATGGAGAGATGCAGAGCTTCAAAGACTGGCAGAAACTGAAAGAATATGGGATCACTAAGCCGGCCCTGCAAGAAATATAAAGGGGGGTTCTATAAAAGAAGAAAGACCCCAAGAGTGATATAGAACAGAAATTTACAGAGACAATCTATAAAAACAGGGTCTTCACAGGCAACATGATGACAATAAATTCATATCTTTTAATAATCACTCTCAACGTGAACAGCCTAAATGGTCCCATAAAACAGCACAGGGTTGCAGAATGGATAAAAAGACAGGACCCATCCATATACTGTCTACAGGAGACTCATTTTGAACCTAAAGATACATCCAGACTGAAAATGAAGGGATGGAGTTCCATCTTCCAGGCCAAAGGACCTCAAAAGAAAGCTGGGCTAGCAATTCTTATATCAGACAAATTAGATTTTAAGCTAAAGACTGTAGTTAGAGACACAGAAGGACACTATATCATTCTTAAAGGGTCTATCCAACAAGAAGATCTAACAATTATAAATATCTATGCCACCAACATGGGAGCAGCCATCTACATAAGCCAACTGTTAACCAAAATAAAGAGTCATATTGACAACAATACGTTAATTGTAGGAGACCTCAGTACTCCACCCTCAGCAATAGACAGATCATCTAAGCAGAAAATCAACAAAGAAACACAAGCTTTGAATGACACCCTAGACCAGATAGACCTCATAGATATATACAAAACATTCCACCCTAAAACAAGAGAATACTCATTCTTCCCGAGTGTACATGGAACTTTCTCCAGAATAGATCACATACTGGGTCACAAATCAGGTCTCAACCGATACCAAAAGACTGAGATTATTCCCTGCATATTCTCAGACCATAATGCTTTAAAACTGGAACTCAATCACAAGAAAACATTTGGAAGAAATTAAAACACTTGGAAGCTAAGGACCACTCTGCTCAAGAATGTTTGGGTCAACCAAGAAATCAAAGAAGAACTTAAACAATTCATGGAAACCAATGAGAATGAAAACACATCGGTCCAAAACCTATGGGATACTGCAAAGGCAGTCCTAAGGGGGAAATACATAGCCATCCAAGCCTCACTCAAAAAAA
>NW_028053986.1:0-8811 GCF_054177405.1 Leptonychotes weddellii
TCTTCTCCCCACCAATTCCTGTTGCTATGTCAACTTTTTACAAATGCAGGCACATATGTTTCTGGGCTCTTTATTTTGTCCCTCAATCATGGCCACCTTTTAAAAATCACTTCTTGCAAAATTATTAAACTTTTAATTATTACAGCTTTTCAACAAGTTCTACAATCTGTATCTCAAGACCCTCAAACTTGCCCTGATTCCCCTTTTGTTTTCATTCTATTTGGAGTGCTTTCATCACTGTGTTGATTCCATTCTCAGTCTTTCTTTTTTATTATTATTAAGCTTTTCTTTCTTTTTTTAATTTAAATTCAGTTAATTAACATATAGTGTATTATTAGTTTTAGAGGTAAAGTTTAGTGATTTATCAGTCTTTTTAAGATTTTATTTATTTGTCAGAGAGAGGGAGAGTGGGAGAGCGAGCACAAGCATGGGGGGAGCGGCAGGCAGAGGGAGAAGCAGGCTCCCCACTGAGTAGGGAGTCTGACTCGGGACTCGATCCCAGGACCCTGGGATCATGACCTGAGCCGAAGGTAGACACTTAACCGACGGAGCCACCCAGGCGCCCCTCATCAGTCTTATATAATACCCAGTGCTCATTACATCACATGCCCTCCTTAGTGTCCATCACCCAATTACCCCATCCCTACACCCAACCCCCTCCAGCAACCCTCAGTTTGTTTCCTGTGATTAAGAGTCTCTCATGGTTTGTCTCCCTCTCTGATTTTGTCTTGTTTTATTTTTCCCTCCCTTCCCCTAAGATCCTGTTTTGTTTCTTAAATTGCACAAATGAGTGAGATCATATGATAATTGCCTTTCTCTGATTGACTTATTTCGCTTAGCATAATATCCTCTAGTTTTATCCACATTGTTGCAAAAGGCAAGATTTCATTTTTTTGATGGCCGAGTATTCCACCCCACATCTTCTTTATTCATTTATCTCTCGATGCACATCTGGGCTCTTTCCATAGTTTGACTATTTTCAGTCTTTCTTAATTATCTTTTTGCATGTTGAGATTGAGTGATAGTTGTCTTATTTTTGTGTTTATTCTTTCTGTAGTCTTTATTCCTCATCTAGAAGCTTTACAGTTGCCTCCAGTAAGTCCCTAGCTTCCCATCTGGAATGTCTTATCTTGGCAGCCTGGGGTCCTGTCTTACCAGGACAGTGCAAATCCAATCATCTAGCTGGATCCAGTAGCTGGAGTCAGGTTCTGGTGGGGAGGCTGGGAAGTGCCTACCTCCCATGAATGCTACCACAGACAGTTGTCTGTAGCTTTTTTTTTTTTTTTTGGTAGCAAGAAAACTACTCTCTGGCCCTTAATTCGGGTCATTGAACTTGACTGACCCCAGGATGATGTGGGAGCATTTTCAATCATAGGTCCTCACCTTCACTGCCCCTGTTTGCTTGTCTGACCCATTCTGGTCAATGGAAACATGTATTTGCTTCATATTTAAAGTGGAGAATGGTTGGGGTAGAGGTGTCCTAACTGTATGAACTTCATCTACACTGCTAATCGTAAACTTTATTGATAGAAGAACTTATTTAAAAGGCGAAGACATCTAACAAGTAAATTGACAAATCTGCTTTTCTGACTTATGAATAAGTAAAAGGATGGGAAAATAACATCTATGAATGCCTACTACACACCAGATACAATACTTGGTGTTCCACATGACTTATCTTAGTCCACACCAACATTCTTTGAGGTGGGTATTGTAATTCCATGTTCAAGTAGGGATCAATGATCACATTGCTAGTATGTGGTAGAGCCAGGCTTCAATCCAAGCAAAAATGCCACGAAAGCATATATTTTGTTGTTTACGGCTCTATTCCCAGCACTTAAAGCAGCACCAGGCACGTAGCAAGCACTCAGTAATATTTGTTGAATAACTGTTTTCTTCTCACGGTTTTTCTGTGTTCTTCCTACAGTTGTTTCTATTTATATGTCTTGATCCCTATATAAAAGTCTTAATAACTATCCTAAACATAAAATTCTTCAGGATAGGAACCTCTTTTCTTTGCCTTTTCTTTTTTCTTTCCTACTTGCTGGCACCGGATATCTTAACCCTCACCCCAGTGGGGGAATGTCTCTCCAGTTTTCCCGGAGCTCTCATCTCTCTTGCCAGTAAACAAGAACTGGAGCTGAAACTTCTCCTGCATCGGTTACTTCCTCACAGCTGACACTTTCATACTTCCCCAGGCCCCATTTAACAGTAACACAGTCATATCTTGTCTTAACCATCTCAACCAAGTGCAGCCAGGGTACTTGCTGCAGAGGTAGGACGGCAAATGAAGCTATGACTAGGCCATTTGGATAATGGCTTCTCCCCCACAAATTCCGACTGTCAAATTGTCTTGGGAAGTGTGGCTGATTATATTTAAAAATCACCTTGGTTCTCTTTTAAATTATACCTCCAGATGGAATTGAAATAAAAATTGGCTGTAAAATATAGTTTTTTTCACCCCTTCCCTCCATTTTTTAATGACACTCTGATATTAGGGAGCAATTTGGCTGATGGATTAGTACACATGTGGATATGATCTCTCAGCACAGCTTGAGAAAAGCAGGATCAATCATAGGCCTCACTCACTGCAATTGATTTTCTAAAGGGAAAGCAGAGTAATTAAGAAAGGAGAAAAATCATGCATTTTAAATCTGGGTGCTACAAGAAAAACACTATTATTATTTGACAGAGCCTGTAAAGGGCTTTGCATGGTTTGTGATACACCTACCCCTTCTGCTGCAGTGATTTCTCAAGACTCAATCCGTATTAATTGCAAGGCTTAAAATGATTGGAAATATTCTCCTGTCGGAAGATAAAGAGTAAGGAGGAGCTCAACTGACAAAGTCAAGGAAAAATAACTAGCATTTCTTGTTGGTTTTTAGCCCATAGCAGGGAAAGGCAACTGGTGGAGCCACTATGCCAATTACTGGAGAATGTTTAACTCCTTCTTTTCATTTAACCTCTGCAACTAATTAGCAATGAAGATGCACCATCTTCACCCCCCTGTGCACACAATGGAGTTCACCTGGTTCTGCAACCTGAGAATGCATTAGAGGGTGATCAAAATGCAGTCTGTGGATTAACTGCTTCAGAATCAGGAGGAGTCTGGTAAGCGTGCACCGTCTTGGGCTTCACAGCCAGAGCTTGTGATTTTTAAACAAGTAGCTCAGGTGAATTTGCGGCAGCCGATCCACAGATAACATTTAAAACTCTTTTAAGAGCCTTTTTCACTTTACAGATGACGAGTGGGCCAGGGGTAGCATGACAGAATCACTTGGGGAGTTTTTTTGGATATGCGAGAGAAGTCAGGGCGGCTGAGGCTATGCTGTGGCAAAAGTCCCTAAATCTCAGCAGCTTAGACAACCAAAGTCTGGCTTGCTCCTACTATCTGTCCACCATGGGTCATGGTTACCCTGCAATCCAGGCAGAGGGAGGCCTCATCTCAACTTGGACTTTTGTAATCAAAGACCCAGAAACAATGGAGTAAGGCAAACTGTACGTAAGCTTTTAAAGATCTGATACAAATACCATTAAAGAAACGATATCCTCGATGGGCTTGGGAGTCAGATAATCCTCTTACTCCCTTTACAGGCTATGTGATTGGGCAAATTGCTTAACCTCTTTCATTAAGTCTCTGCTCATCTGTAACAGTGGGGATGATATTGAGTATTTCTAATGGTTGCTATGAAGCTTATAATGGATATTCACATTCATTATCGGTACCAAGCTAGGTATAAAAATGTACCATGGAAGGAAAAAAAGAGACAACTCTCCTCTTACACCAGCGTTCTTGTTCTGTCCCTTTGCCACACTTGTCACTCTACTGGAAGTTCTTTCCTTTCATCATCTTCTTTCCTCCAAGATCTAGATTAAGTTCCCCCCATCCTTCTGCCATGGGAAATCATCAGTCATTCATTCAGCATAGCTATCAGCTATCTACTGTGTGACTGGCACTATGTTCTTAAGGCCTTTACATCTGGCGGGGAGGGAATGATGAAAGCAAAATGGAATACATACTATAACGCAGGCCGAGGTATCCACTATGCAATGAGGGCATTGAGGAGGATTCTCAGTTTGTATCACTGCTGGAGCTGCCTTTCTCAAGAAGGACAGAGCAAGAGGGCAGAGCATTCCAGGACAAGGGTACAGCATGTGACAAGACCGAGAGGCAAGAATAGCCATGAATAGTCAATAGTAACCCAGGGACTGCAAATAGCGAAATATCGCTAACGTGGAAAACATGAATGCGCGAGACAGGTACTGGGGGCTTAGGGGAGGGTTGTTAGGACAAACAAATGGCAAAATCTTGAAAATCCGTCAGTGTATACATGTTTTGTGTAGATATTTTTTCCCCTGTAGGCAAAAGGGAATCACTGAAGAAGTTTGACCAGGGGTACAATAGGACCAGGTTGGCATTTTAAAAATAGTGCTCTGGCAGGAGACTTTCGGGAAAAGACTGTGAAATGGTCCATGGGAAAGAGAGATGGGACAGCCTCAAGGAAAGCAGTGCCAGGAATGGAGATGAAGAAGCAGATGGGAGGGGGGTGGATTTAGGAGGTGAGGCAACATAGTCTGATGATTTGCAGCACCTGAGATGACACACAGGTTTCAGACTGGGAATGGGGTGAAGGCTAGCAGGTTCTCTGAGACAAAGAAAGCAGAAGGAGAGGCAGGTGGTGGGCAAGTGGGACTGTGTATGGTTGGGGGCATGGAGGGGCTGGAGGAGGATGTATCCCCAGAGATTTATCTACCTTTTAATTACATGTTTAGACACAAATGATTTGTTTAAATCATTTGGTACTTATTTATATACAACCATATTTTTTTAGAGATTTTATTTATTTGACACAGAGAAAGAGAGATAGTGAGAGAGAAAGACAGCACAGGCAGGGGCAGCAGGAGAGGGAGAAGAAGGCTCCCCACTGAGCAAGGAGCCCAATGTGGGGCTTGATCCCAGGACTCCGGGATCATGACCTGAGCTAAAGGCAGATGCTTAACTGACTGAGCCACCCAGGCGCCCCTATATACAACCTTATTTTGTGATTAATGTTTGCCACAGTGTATATTGACTTTTCAGAAACTGTGCAAGCTACTTGAAAGCAGAAACATTAATTTAAACTTACGTTTATATCCCACAGTTCACTTAGCACAATACTTTGGGTTTGTAAGTTCTCATAAAATATTCATGAAAGACTATACATCAAATTTGGATTTCCTGGTTTTGTTCATCTACCACATTACTATCATGATTTCTATTTTTTCTTTTTCCTTGCCCTCCATCATTCTGATGCTCTTTTGTGACTAAAATGCTTACTTTCTTGGAGTTTACAGCATTTTCCCCCTTATCTTAAATCTCTACCATATTTTAAACCAACATTTAAGACAGTATCAATTATTTCTATTAATATGTTTATTTGACTTGTCCCTTTCAAAGTTCATGTTTTCTTGGAATTCCTCCCTTTTCCTCTTCTTTCACTTGTAGTCATTTTAAAGTCTCTCCCCTTCATTTTCATTTTCTCTGTGAGACTTCCCAACATACCACTTCTCTCCTTCTAGTACATTCTTTATCACTTACAAGTTACATTTCTCTATGAACATGATATTTCTCCTGGTTTTGTTTTTGTTTTTTTAAGATTTGGCACCATAAGTCTCTCATTATGTACCATTTCTTCTATTTATTATAATTTCTATCATAACTTTAAAATTCATGATATAGCAGATGAATATATTGTGAAGGAAGCATAGATAGCACACGACAGCTGCAGAAATACAGCTGGCCCTTAATGCTGTAGTTCCTCCCTCCCTAACCCGTGCTGTGTCTGTGCACTAATGCTCTGCTGTGTTGATTCTCCCATTCTCTTTTCTCTTCAAGTCTCTCTTGGTGCAAGATATTTTGCAGAGAAACCCTGAAGTATCTGAGAGATAACTGAAATCTGGTTTTGGTTTTACAACCAATCAACTAGGGCATGCTGCTCAATATCTGCGTGTCTATTTCCCTTCTCCTTATCTCAAAAAGGGATTCTGGGGCATCTGGGTGGCTCAGTCAGTTAAGAGGGCTAAGCATGGGACTCTTACTTTCAGCTCAGGTCAAGATCTCAGGGTCATGAGATGGACTGGGTGTGGGGCTCTGCTCTCAGGGCAGAATCTGCTTGAGATTCTCTCCCCCACCCTCTTCCTCTCCCCCTCCCCTCACTTATGCTCATATGTGCTTGCTTGCTCTCTCTCAAATAAATGAAAAAATAAAATAAAATCTAAAAAGGGGTCCTAATTAGAGATAAACTAGAGATAAGCCAACAAAGATATACCTGGAAGAAATGCACTCTACACACAGAAAATATTATTGCTCAATTTTCTCTACTTACTGCTCCTCAAAACACACTGCCTTCTTTTTGTCTGTTTTATTAATAGAAATACAAAGAAAAGTTAAGAATTGAAAAAATGAGTAAGGAAATAGTATAGAGTACTGAGAAAAGTAAAAACAAGATACTAGAAATAGTAATAAAAGAACAAAGTTGCACAGAGGATATCACTGGAACAATGGCATGTGCCCTAGGCCAATTTTAACTTTTTACCTGAGAATATTTAAGAAATTTCCCCTCCAAAATGAGAAAAACTCACTGCAATTATTAATTTCATTCAAATATTTACATAAATGGGAATTATGTTACAGGCTTGTTTTATTGATCACTTTAACTACTACTAATTGGAGAAAGACTAAGACTACTTCTTTGTTTATGTGACAAAAAGATAGCATTTCTGATGTTTCAGTGTAAAGCAATAAGAAAATAGGATTCCTTTAGTAAAGTGACATTTATCCCAATATATTAGGTGTATACTTATTATAACACTGTGGAAGCTATAAAGACACAAATATTCAGTTGTGGTTGAAATCACAGCTCTAGAGTCAGACAGATGTTGATTGGAGACATTTATATAGCCACATTTTGGTAAGCTATTTACTTGTTTGTCTCTGTTTCTAATCTGCAAAATTGGACTAATAATTATACCTAATTCATAAGGATTAAATTTGAGGTTTTGTTTGACTTATGCCTGTGAGCATATTCTTCTTTGCTATAAAATTTCCATAAAAACATTGAAAAACACAGTCCTAGAATTTCTTCCAACTAGAAGATATTAAGATGCCAACCTAATGCTGTGACTCCAGGTGAATATCTGGGCACGGGTGTGAAGGGAAGGGGCAGCATATCCTGACAAACTGACATGACCTACTTGTATAGCTGGGATTCTGGGACATTCAGCAAATGGCATATAAGACCGCTACTTCAGTCCTCATAGGCCTGTCCCCAGTCATTAGAATCATTGCAATGTTCTACCTTGAAGACATGGAGTAGCACGAGGTCAATTGAGGAAATGGCCAAGATACACCTTGTCTGTGGTTTGACCTGTCTAAAGTTTTATCACAAAGAGAAATACCTGAGTTGTTGATAATGACTATCAAGCCACACTTTATATAACTCTTCAAGATGAGGGTAAATCTTCAAAAATACAAATATAGAAAAGACTAAAACATAACCACTGTTAAAGCATGAATTCTGAGTTCCGACAGACTCTGTGTTTAAATCCAGTTTCTACAGCATCTATGTGATCTTTGTTGGGTTATATATCTTTGAGCATCAATTTCCTCAAATGTAAAATGGGAATGATAGAACATATGTGATTGTCTTCTTGGTTTGGAATGAAGGTTAAATAAGATAATTTGGATAAAGTAGCTGTCAGAATGCCTAGAAAAGAGGTATGCTCTGCAAAGGGAATCCCTTCTCCTTCACTTTGGATATTACATTGCAAAGCCACTGGGGGTTTATTATCATTGATGACCCACATTTCTGAACTGAGATGGAATTAAAGTAAGGGTTAAAGCCAGTCTATAGAAAAAACTCAATAATCAGGAGAAAAATGAAAAACAACAACAACAACAACAAAAAACCCCAAAACAAACAACAGTCAGTAATTCACTGTTGATTCTACATCGTATAGACTTACTGTGTTTTTATAAAGCAAATTGATTTTTTGTTTTGTTTGAATTCTTTAGTTGTTCTATTACTGAGTGTTTAGAAGCATTGAGTTCTCCAGTTCAGTAACCTGAAAGTTACAAGATTGACTTGCATCGGTGTCAAAGTAGCCTCTCCTTTAAGTTCATACCCTCCAAAGGCCTATTTTCTTTGGAAAAAAAACTTCTGCTTTCATTGTAAGCAAGAGTTAAAATAATATTCATTGAGTTTCAATCATGAGATTGAATGATTAAATATGCATTTGAAGTAGCCAAAATGAAATCATGTTATTGTACTAGGAAAAAACCCTCACATTAACATTGAGTTTTAACAAATGAGTTGATTAGAGGAAAAGGAAAGAGGAACACAGTTCATCAAATGCAACTTGATGCCAGGTCCCTGGTTTCTCCACAGACCTAATGTACTCTTGTCATAGCACCTTGCAAAAAAATATCAATGACTGCATTTTTTAGCAAGAATACACTTTCTGATTAATGAATCATGCACAGAAACACTGCTTTTCATTTATTTAGTTGTTCTCCCTTTCAAAGAATTTACATTAACTTTCTCTGAAAATTATAGAAGATAATCAAAGTGTCACGCATGTGTGCATCAAAGGAGTAGTAGCCATAGCCCAAGTTTGTACTGACTAGTTTAATTTCTGATTTTCTCTGCCATAAGTGAGGACTTAAGTTGAAACTAACCCAGAAATATAACAATATAGCAGGGGTCCAGGATGTATTCATAGTAGAATGGTAGAATTCAGCCAGGTCTAGGGAACCCACGGGACCAGGGGAGT
>NW_028053987.1:0-399 GCF_054177405.1 Leptonychotes weddellii
AGTAAAAGCAGACCCTTGATAAATGACTCAGGATGCCCCTTTACATCTCAAAGGAACAGCTTCCTTTTACGTGGAAAAGAACTGGCATTCAAACTCTCAAATCAGAAACCGTGGGCAACATGAACAGGACTACCTGGAATGACCTGGCAAGGTCACAACCTTTACTAGACAGCCATTCCATGGTTACCTGGTACACAGGACTTGGGGTCGCAGTCAGCGAACTGGGTTTCACTTCTACTTCCTTACTTGTTTCTTCATCTGAAGAAGAGGATCCTGAATGATAATCAGAGGTAACCTTATCAAGGGCCCTGGTAACTTTCTTGGAGATTTCATCCTTGTTCTCATCCTCATTTTCAAAGCTGGCAACAATGAATGCATTGTTTTTCTCTCCATACCTAA
>NW_028053988.1:0-399 GCF_054177405.1 Leptonychotes weddellii
GGATTTCCACCCCTCCTTCCCTGGACCCAGGCCCGGGGCCACCCACGCTCACAGGGATGCATGTGGCAGTGATGGTGGGGCTTGGGCCCGGATCCTGCCCCTGGGCTGTCTGACCCCTCTGCCGGCAGGCCCGTGTCCAGCCGGGTGCCAAGGGCCCCGTGGTGTGGAGGGCCCCTCACCGGGGGACGCAACCCGCAGCCGTCCACCCCCATGGTAGCTGCGGACAGCCTAAGGGACAGGCTGGGGGCCGAGGGCCCAGCGTCCCCGCCGCCCTCTGCAGCTCCTGCCCTCTGCAGCCCTGCACTCCAAGCACTCTGCCCCCGGGGTGTGGGTCCACCTTGGCCCACACAGGCCTGCAGGGCCACCGACCCGGGCGGGATGGGGCTGTGGGAAGCCCCC
>NW_028053989.1:0-399 GCF_054177405.1 Leptonychotes weddellii
TTTGAAGTAATTCTAGTGGTCAATGCATCTGTTTTGGCTCCTAGGAGGGGAGAAGCTTCTCAGTAAAAGGGTGTCTATTTTACCATAACATCACTAAGTCAGAATTATTATTGAAAGAAACTTTGTTAGTTTGGTAGATAAAAAATGGTATTTCAATTTGAGTGAGGCTGAAAATATTTTAGGCTAGTTATTCATTTATATTTCCAGTTCTGATCCTGTTCTTGTCTGATTTTCACTGAGTAGTAACCACTTCATGGATTCAAGGTATCACCATTTTATCTGTGATATTTCTGATATACATCTTGTTCTTTTAACATTTTGTTTATTTTTGGACATATGGACAATTCAAACTCTTAGGAGATAATTTTTTTTTCTAATTTGAATTCTCTCATCATTTTT
>NW_028053990.1:0-399 GCF_054177405.1 Leptonychotes weddellii
TTATATATGTAGAAAAATAAGGGTAAATACGATGAAGGGATGGAATATGACTGTAAAGGTGAAAATTATAAAAGATTGTATAAAAGGAATTGATAAGAAGTTGGTTGAAAAAAGAAAGAAGAGAAATTAAAAAAAAAGGAGGGGGAGAGAATGTGATCAGGCAGGAGACAGGAACAAAGCCATACACTAGAGCTTTAGGATATTTTTTGGTCTGTTAGAAGAAACTGTATCCCAAAATTTTAAAGAGGGAACAACTTATATATATATACCAAAAATAAGGTTAACTACAATGAAGGGATAGAATATGACTCTAAAAATGAAAAATAAAAAAGATTTTTTAAAAAGGGATTGATAAGATGTTGGTTGAAAAAAAGGGAAAAAGAAACATTCCAAAAAAAT
>NW_028053991.1:0-399 GCF_054177405.1 Leptonychotes weddellii
GACACTTTGCGTACTATTTTCATTCTTCATTCAAAATCATGTGCTACACAGTCTAGACATCTTGTCTGCTTTTTCATTTATTCAACATAAATTGAGTAGACCCTGGGTGCAAGTCACTAATGTCAAGTTCTAGGAACCAAAGCTCCTTTAAAGAGCTCATAGGGACTCCACCCCAAAACTGCTAGAACTCATACAGGAACTCAGTCAAGTGGCAGGATATAAAATCAATGCACAGAAGTCAGTGGCATTCCTATACACCAACAACAAGACAGAAGAAAGAGAAATTAAGGAGTCGATCCCATTTACAATTGCACCCAAAACCATAAGATACCTAGGAATAAATCTAACCAAAGAGACAAAGGATCTGTACTCAGAAAACTATAAAATACTCATGAAAGA
>NW_028053992.1:0-399 GCF_054177405.1 Leptonychotes weddellii
GCAATTAAAAAAAAAAAATTATTATGGCTCCGAAACAAATAATGCAATATATGTTAAAAAAAAGAAGAAGAAGAAGAAGGTAGCGGGAGGGGAAGAATGAAGCGGGGGAAATCGGAGGGGTAGACGAACCATGAGAGACGATGGACTCTGAAAAACAAACTGAGGGTTCTAGAGGGGAGGGGGGTGGGAGGATGGGTTAACCTGGTGGTGGGTATTGAGGAGGGCACATTCTGCATGGAGCACTGGGTGTTATGCACAAACAATGAATCATGGAACACTACATCTAAAACTAATGATGTAGGGCGCCTGGGTGGCTCAGTTGGTTAAGTGACTGCCTTCGGCTCAGGTCATGATCCTGAAGTCCCAGGATCGAGTCCCATGTCGGGCTCCCTGCTTGGT
>NW_028053993.1:0-399 GCF_054177405.1 Leptonychotes weddellii
ATTTATCTCTCTCTTTTTTTTATGGTTTGTACTCAACATGTTCCAAGAAATCTTTGCCTATCCAAGTTCCAGATCTCCCCACATGTTTTATTTCTAAAAGTTCTTTTTTTAATATTGTATTAGGTTTTACACTTCAGATCTATTATCTATTTCAAGTTAATTTTGTATATGATGTGAGAGGTGTGCGCTGAGGATATATATTTTTTTTTTAAAGATTATTTATTTATTTATTTGAGAGAGAGAGAATGAGATGAGAACACATGAGAGGGGATAGGGTCAGAGGGCAAAGCAGACTCCCTGCCGAGCAGGGAGCCCGATGCGGGACTCGATCCAGGGACTCCAGGATCATGACCTGAGCCGAAGGCAGTCGCTTAACCAACTGAGCCACCCAGGCGCCCG
>NW_028053994.1:0-399 GCF_054177405.1 Leptonychotes weddellii
TTTTAGATGTCAGCTATTTCATCAAATATCATAAAGTCTTTGGCTCTGATCAAATATAGTTCTATAAACACTGTATATAGACACTGTACTATCTCCTAAAATATTCAAGTTTTATATACTTTTCTTTTTTTGTATTTTATTTTTATTATCATATTTTCATACCCACACTAAATAATTCAATAAATCTACACATATCCATAACCCAAATTCAACAATTAACATGGTTTTGCCATACTTGCTTCATATATTCCTTTTCATTTTTTCCCAAATTATTTAAAAAATTATATTGTAGAATGTTATTTCATACCTATATTATTAAGGGTGCATTTCTAGAAAATACAGATATTTAGTCAGACATTTTTTAAAAGGATAACTAATTTCACTTTATTTGGTACTTCA
>NW_028053995.1:0-399 GCF_054177405.1 Leptonychotes weddellii
GTTTGGCAACTTGTAGGGGCCGAGGTCGCCAGATTGAAGTCCGGATCTCACCAGAACTCATCAAAATCTCTTGAGACCTCGGGCCCAGTCAGTGAGTCGCAGGGCAAATCTCGCCTGATCTCAGTCCAAACCTAAGGGGAACACATCCAATGTTCCAGCACTGTCGGGCCCAGTCAGGGAGATTCAAGGTCAAATCTGGCGTGTTCTCCATCCAAGGCTCGGAAGAACTCACTCAAAACTCCCGGGACCTCAGGGAGCTCTTTGGGACAAAGAGCGTCTGACTTCATGGGAGCTCCATCCAAATCTCGGGAGGGCTCATGTGAAACTGGCATGATCCCAGGCCCACTCATCGAGATCCAGGGGGCAATTCTCATGTGATCTCAATCCCAATTTCAGGAG
>NW_028053996.1:0-8811 GCF_054177405.1 Leptonychotes weddellii
GGGACTCGATCCCGGAACTCCAGGATCATGACTTGAGCCGAAGGCAGAAGCTTTACCAACTGAGCCACCCAGGCGCCCTCTGTCAAATAAATCTTAAAAAAAAAAACCTTCTAACTGGGTGCCTGGGTGGCTCAGCTGGTTAAGCGACTGCCTTCAGCTCGGGTCGTGATCCTGGAGTCCCGGGATCGAGACCTGCATCGGGCTCCCTGCTCGGCGGGGAGTCTACTTCTCCCTCTCCCACTCCCCCTGCTTGTGTTCCCTCTCTCGCTGTGTCTCTCTCTGTCAAATAAATAAACAAAATCTTAAAAAAAAAAGAAAAGGTTTATTTTAAACACACTTCTCGGCGTTTGTGGGCAGAAGGGCTTTCGCGAGACGGGAGTTGCACTCGGGGGTCTGCGGGGCTCCCCCTGTGAGTGGGGGGCAGCGCGGCTGGGTCCCAGGCTGAGCCCCAGGCTGAGCGCTCTCTTGCCGGGACCAGCCAGCTCACTCCCGGGCCGGGCAGCTCTGCAGCACTGGAAGGCCGACGGTAGGACTGTGGTAATGCTCCTGTCAGCCCAGCTTACAGGTGACTCCAGAATCCAAGCAGCCAGGCTCACCGCAGCAGACGTCTCTGCGTCCAGCCCCCAGCACCCGGAGGGGCTGGTGAGCGCCTGGCCCCACTGCCTGCCCGTCCCGCTCCCAGGAGGCGGCGAGGACCCAGGCCGCCGCCAGCCTGTGCTCATTGGGGGACGTCCCTGGCGCTTCCCACAGGCGCTTCCCACCGGCGCCCCCCAGTGCCCGCGGCCTGCCCGCACCCGCTCTCGGCTTCGGAGCCAAGAAAGGCCCGCTCTGGGCTGTGACATGGAGCCCAAGCGAATGCAAGCCTCTCCCTACACCCAGTCCCCCGTGGACCGGCGTTGCCTGCCTTCCTGGGACCCTTGCCTCCTTCCCCGGCGCCACAAGGGCGGTGGGGCAGATGTGTGGGCTGGGGGCAGCGTGACCTCTCTCCGGGGACTCTCTCTGGGTCTTCAGGATTTCTCCCCCACTCACTCATTCGATCATTCATTCAACAGTTGTTCCGAGCGCCTGCCCCTCTGGCAAATTCAGACAAAGCCCTGCTTCCCAGGTCAGGGCTGGGAGCACGTGGGACTGGGGACTTGCCCTCAGGCCGACGGGGAGGAGCCTGTGGCTTCTCAGGGGTTGGGGCCCACGGAGGACGACGTCCTGGCGGCCTTGAGCCCTGGTGCCAGGGCTGGTGTCTCCCGAGGCCTGTCTCCCTGGCGTGTTCCCTCTGTGTGTGTTCATCGGCTCCTCAAGCATCTACTGAGCACCTGCTGGATCCCGGCTGCTCTGCTGGGTCTTGGGCTGAAGCGATCTCTAACTTGTGACAAGGACGGGATTCGGAAGCCACCGCGGGCAAAGGGAGGTAGGAGAGCCGCTCTCCGTGTAGACAGCTGTGTGGACCCGGGGGGCTGTCTCTCACCGCCTCTGAGCTCAGAGCTGTGCTTTGTGAGGAGTCGAGACGGCTTCTCTCGGTTTGCCGACCCCCTCGGTCCTCGTGAATACTTGCTTTCTCCCTGCTCCTGCGTTAACGCTCCCGGTTTCCATCTGTGCTCTTCACTGAGTCGCTTCACCACTCTGCAGGTGACGGGACACTAGATAAACGTGCTATGAGGACCCGTTCTGGGGCTCTGAGGCTGTCCTGTCCATTACTTCAATTTCTTAAGGCTTTTACATTTTTTTAATTAAATAAGGCAAAGTTAGCCTCTGCAGATGTTACCTATTACCGATTTGGTGAGCAAACGTTTCTCAGAGATAAAGCAAAGGCCATCTGGTCCAGTCCAGGCACATCATTGTAATCCCCTGGGGCTGGCATGAGAGTCAGCCGTGAGCCGAGGCGACCGGGGACATGGTGCCAAGGGCGGCCGCCGCCGAGGTCTCAGGCTCTGGCTGAAGGTCAGCCTGTGTCATCCTGGCCGCCAGTCAGAGGCATCTCTGTGAGGACCGTGCGGGCAGCCGTGGAGCCCTGGTCACGCCCTGACCGTGCGCCCTGCGGCCCGACTGGAGCCGCTGTGTGATACCGCCCGATGGCTCGCGTCCCTGTCTTTCTTTTTTTTAAAGATTTTATTTATTTATTTGAGAGAGAGAATGAGAGAGACAGAGAAAGCACATGAGAGGGGGGAGGGTCAGAGGGAGAAGCAGACTCCCTGCCGAGCAGGGAGCCCGATGTGGGACTCGATCCAGGGACTCCAGGATCGTGACCTGAGCCGAAGGCAGTCGCTCAACCAACTGAGCCACCCAGGCGCCCCGTCCCTGTCTTTCTAAGCCCCTATGGCCACGTATCCGTATGTATCTAGACACACGGTGTTTAATTTTAATAAAGCTTAGTTAGCACATGGTTATCAGCGTGTATCCGCAAAGTGCCCCAAACGACCTTTGCTCCAAGTGCTCACAGTTCGTGAGAGAAACCTGAAGATCCGTCTGTCGGTTGCTGTCAGAGGGCGCTGCCGCTCAGGTGACAGTGGCCAAGGATGGGTGGACTGCGGAGGACACGACCCGGGGCCTCGGCCTCAGAACAAAGCTGCCCCCGGTTCCGGGGCGCCCAACACCCTGTCCGTTGACAAACACCCGCCCCGTGGCCGGTTCCTCCTCTACTCTTAGCTAAACGGGTTTAACTGCGTGACTGATTCACTTGACTTCTCCACCGACTCCCAGGGAGGGAGGAATTCCCACAGGGCCCCCCGCTTCGTCGAGCGCGTTTCGGGGTGCCGGCAGCCCCGTGGCTCCTGCTGTGCAGCCCTGGCCGGTGTCCACGGGCCACCAGCGTGGTGAAGGGCAGCCTGGATGCGCGCAGAGGTTGTGCTCTGGCTGAACTTCAAAGGATCCACCGAAAATTCCCTCTCCTAGCTGCGCATTTATCCACGTGTGTCTGTCTCCCCGGCGTTCGCAGACGTTGGGACCCTGCGCCGTGTCTGGTGGGACAGCCCTCCCGCGCTGCCTTATCTAGCCTGCAGCCTGCCGCCTCCTCCTTCCTCCGCCCCTCCTCCTCCTCCTCCTCCCGGAGGCAGCGCTCTGTGTGCTTTGGGGCTGTTTTCACAGGAGCTCAGGCTGCAGGGGGCTCCTGATGCACGGAGGGCAGGGTTGGCGGCCTCACCAGGAGTGTCCCCGAGGCTCCCCGAGGACTGACGCTCCCGAGAGCCCGGGTGCTGTCGGCCGCAGGGAGCCATTTCTGCAGCACGCGTGAGGAGCCGGTGTCGGCTCTTCTTGGCTGTTGTCACTCCGAGCTGGGTTGGGGTTCATGGGGGGGCGGGGGCGGCCCGGCCGCGGTGCGCACCCCGGCCTTCGGGGTGGGGAGCTCGGCCGGGCTTCTGGGGAGACGTGTAGCCCGGGGCCCAGCCGTGCCTCAGGCTCGTCCAGAGCGTGAGACGGCCCTTGAGCGTGAGCGCAGCGAGGCGCCCACGCACCCAGCACGCCCTCCACCCTGAGCCCGGCCAAGCACGCCCTCAGCATGTGGGATTCGGAGGAATGCATGAACAGCTGAGCTTTCCTGTAACTGGAAGTTTGTAAATCATCCGAGATGAATCAGGTTATTATTCTGCACGTCTGGACGCTCTGTTGATGGGCTGGTGCTCCCCATTCCGGGAGATTTAAAGGCAAATATAATTTATAACTTCTTATGTATTTATTCCACAGAGTTCTCTTTTCTTCCCTTATTTCAGCAAACTAATTATCATATTATAATAAAAATTTTTCACCTACCTTACTCTATTGACAGTAATGACTGAAAGGATTAAAATATAGGATGTAATTATAGTTCAGTGTACCAAATTTGAATTAAAAATGTAAATTAAAGTACATGTAAAAATTAAAATATGAAGATACTTACGTCTTCAAGAAGTTTTTTCTTCTAGATTATTAAAATTCTCTGTTAAAATTAAAAGGATCAATGCAAACTAGAGTTAATAAATATAAAAATTCAAATAAAAATTATTGAAGTAAATTTAGTGTTTAATTTTACACACTGCATAATTAGCTGTTCTTAGGTAATGTCGTGAAGACACAGCTCCGACGGCCATCTGGTTACCAGCGTGAGGGCCGCCGTCTCCCCCGTGGGGCTGCACCTGGCCACGGACACGTTTGAGGGGAAGACGAGCTGATACGGCCGTGGGCTTGGGCTGCTCTGCCTCTCTCTTGCTGATTCCGCGCTAGGTTGTCCGTATCTCCGCATTCCAGCAATTGCAGAGAATCTGTGCTCCGACCTGAGTGCTCCTCCCATGCTCACGTCCCGCCTTGCCCGTGAGGCCATGGGGCAGGCCGTGTGGGACTTCCTCTGAGGCCCGGGGGTGCCAGTCTTGGGAGCGTGGGTTTTAGGGTCGCCCGCTGTGCTGGGCCAGAGGTGAGCAACGGGTCCCACGTATTTGTTGGCAGAATGCGTGTTTGGAAAACGTCAGACCGTCGGTGTGGGGCTCAGGGGCGGGTCTGGGACGGGCACGCAGAGCATCTGAGGGTGGCATTCCCCTTCACCAGGACGCAGCCGGGGGACGGGTTTGCCCGGAGTGTGTAGCTGCCCCCCGCAGAGCCAGCACCCCGTCCCCAGAGCCAGCACCCCCCCTCCCAGAGCCAGCGCCCTGACGGCGTGGGGACACCAGGGCTGAGAGGAGCCGTGGTGCCCGCACTCGCGGACCTGGCTGACCATCACGTCGTGGGTGTATTTTCCCTGACTTAAGTCAGGTATTTCTGTTTGGGCTTAGAACATTCTGTTTCAGGTCCCTGCGGGAACATTCAACTTTTGTATGGCCTTGATGCAGCCCAGAGAGATCAAAAGTCATCCGCAGCCTTGTGCTCGCCAAACGGCTGTAATTGGACAAACGGACAGCCGGCGTCGGCCGGGCGCAGAGCTGCCGGAACTCCCTCGTGGCTGGTGGGAGCGTGAAATGGGCCAGCCGCCGTGGAGAATGCCCTGGCGGCTTCTCAGCAAGTTAGATGATAAACCAACCCTACGCTTCCAGCCCTCCTCCTTCACCGAGAGAAATAAAATCATACATTCACAAAAACATGCACAAGAGTGTCCGAAACAGCTTTACTGATAACAGCCCCAAACTGGCTACAACCTACTGCCCGAGAGAGGACGAATGGAGTAAAATAAGTGGTTTATTCAGACACGGGAGCCCCGGGCCAGCGCAGCACCAGGAGCACGAATGGACTCAAATACCTCGGCCCGGGCGGAGAATACAGGACACACACGGGGAAGTTCACGCAGGGCTCCGTCCACATGAAGTCTCGAGTTCACGAGTCCAGGGGGTGGTGGTCGTCAGAACAGGGGCTTACCTTCGGGCCACGGGCGGGGGCGGGAGTCCCGGGGAGGGCTGGGAAAGCGCCACGTGTTTATCGACATCGCGATTTCGTGGGCTGTGCCTTTGTGAAGAGCCGTGCACTTAAATCATGTGCATTTTATTACATATCAGTTATACCTCGATGGAGTACGTCCTAGGAAAGGTAAGTCATTTCGAATCCTATTGCAAAAGTCAGGTGAGTGTTAACAAACAGCAGAATAGAGAAATAAATAAGAATCCAATAACTGTGATGCAAACACGTGGTGTGTCGTGAGTCCATCAACTCAACTCTCGTTTGGAGATGTCCTTGGACCATTTTGACCGTCTTGACGCCCTGAGTCTGGCGTCATTGGACCATTTTGACCGTCTGACGCCAAGTCGAGCCCCCCACCTCCCGGAGCACAGCCATGCCCATCCCTCCCCCATGCTGCTGAGCATGCAGACGGGAGACCCTGCATCCCGCGGACCCTGGGACGGTGGCGGGCTGCTCCCGTGTGCGTGGCAAGCATGCCGGCCCGATCCAGTCCTCAGCAGCTAGCCAAGTCAGCAAAGAAAATCAGATCAGTGAAAAGCTTCCCATTTATGTCTCCTTGAAGTCACTAAGCCTGGGTCATACAAGTCTGGGGGCAGAGACACAGAAAGGACACCAACTCCCACTTTCCACACCTCCCTTTGGGACTCGATGATGGGGTGGCCCCGTTCAAGTGCCCATTGGGTCCCGGCTCCTTGACGGGAGGGTGTGTGATGGCAGTGGCCCCAGCAGCTCCCATGCCTCGACGACGGCGGACCTCGGCCCCCCCACCTGCTCCCCGGAAGGCACCCCTCCCCGGCCCCCCCACCTGCTCCCCGGAAGGCACCCCTCCCCGGCCCCCCCCACCTGCTCCCCGGAAGGCACCCCTCCCCGGCCCCCCCCACCTGCTCCCCGGAAGGCACCCCTCCCCGGCCCCCAACACCTGCAGCCCGAAAAGCTCTCCGGTTGTTCTCGATCTATACCGCTTACTTTTTAATCAGAGTAATGCAGAGACACGGTTTTACAAAATAAACTCAGTTTAGGAGGAAGCAGGCAACTTTCCTTTCTCCTGCTATTTATGTCTGTATTTGTAAATAACAAGCTTATGTTGCTGTTCTTGGTTTTCCTGTTTGAGACCTTCTCTCCTGATCGGCTTTTATCATGAAGCGTTCGCTCTCACCTCTCTCTTGTACCCCCGAGGAGCTTATGATGTAATTTTTAATGCTTACAGTATTACATTGTAAATATCATTCAGAACTGAGGACACTTAATATACTGTGTTTCATTTCTTGCATTAAATTTTGTTTTTTCAGGGCGCCTGGGTGGCTCAGATGGTTAACGTCTGCCTTCGGCTCAGGTCATGATCTCAGGGTCCTGGGATCGAGCCCCGCATCGGGCTCCCTGCTCCGCGGGAAGCCTGCTTCTCCCTCTGCCTTTCTCTCTCACTCTCTCATGAATAAAAAAAAAAAAAAATCTTTAAAAAAAAAATTTTTTGTTTTTTCACAGAATGAATGAGTGCTCTCTCTTTTAAAAGAAAACTTGGTTTTTTATGTGTCTGGCACTGTTCGGACCCCAGCTCCCCAGCAGCAACTGCTCCTGATATGTCCTGACACCTCAGTTTCACGGCTGATGAGTCCTGGACGTTTTGTATCCTCCTCCGACCTTGAGAGGCCCTCTGGGGCTTCCTTTCCAAGCCTCACCCTGCTCCCCGCATTCACACCTTCCACTTCTGTTTGGTCCCTCATTCTGATGTAGCACATTCGATGTTTCCTGAGAGAGGCTGTGTGGGAGATGAATATTTTGAGAACTTGCTTGTCTAAAAATATCTGTATTCTATCGTCATCCTTGACTGTTATTTGCCCGAGGATCTAGTTTTAGGTTGGACGAGATTTTCCCTTGGCGTCCCAAAGGCCATTCCCTGCATGCTCCGAGCTTCCTGGATTACATGGAGGTGTCCAAGTCCGTCCTGCTTCCCTGCCTTCCTCCCTGACAGTTTCTGGAGTGTTTACTTGTCGGTGGTTCAAGATTCTGTGGTGACACGCACTCACGGGCACCGATGGACCTGCTCATGCTCTCCCCTGGGGCATCGTGTGCGGGACAGCCTCCTGCCCGCCCCTCTGTTCTCTGTTCTGGAGCTCTGACTTCACGTTGTAAGACCCCCTAGGCTGAATCCACTTTTCTTACTGTTTTGTCCTGTTTGAATTCTTAGTTTTACATCTGGGGAGATTTGCTCAGCTTTTTCTTCCATTCTATTAAAATTTTTGCTTCTATTGTCACAGGAATTCCTTCTTGTTCTTTGAATATTCTTTTTTTAATTTTAAATAGCATCTTGCTTCTGTTCCATGGCTGCAATATTTTTCTGGTCGCTCTGAACATCATAATTATATTTTCTATGATGTTTTCCTTAAATAAATAGACGACTCCCCCCAAAGCTTGGGCATCTATAGATGTGCATGAATTTTAAGGGTCAGGCTCTCCAAAGCTTGCTGGCCCGGGGTGGGGGTGGTGGGGGGACACCCGCCATCCCCGTGTAGGATCTCCATGTCTGTAGCTCTTTTCCCTGCGTTTTGTAGAGGAGCCCACCCATCTTTTCTGGTGTGTAAGCTGAAGGGCAAGGGGTTCATGATTCAGTATGCAAGCTTTTGTGGATGGCACCCTTTTAGCAAAGCCATCCCCTGCCCTCGGCTGTTCCTGGTGTCTCTAAGCCTGGAGACCCCCAGAGCCTTCCCAAGGGTGAGCCTGTCTCCGGCTGGGCAGGAGGGTGGTGTCTTGGCCGTGCAGGGGGTCTGTGGTGGACGCTGCTACATGCCCCGTCTCAGCCTCGTCTGGACGGTCTCAGCTGGGAGAGCCGCCCTCGGGGACACAGCCCTCGGCCCTGGGGCCGCCTGTCCTCTTGTCCCAACTGGGTCAGCTCTCCAGGCTCTTCTGGGCCTCTCACCTCTCTGCTCGGCTGGCAGGGGCTCTGGGGACTGCACCTCAGCCAGCCCCTCCTTCGCCTTTCTGGAGTTACTGATCCCACGGGCACCCCGTAAATGTCCTGCCAACTCATCTCCACCTCAGAGTTGGCTCCATGGGGAATCCAACCAGGTTTCCACCCTCTTACCACATCCCAGCCTTCAGTCCCGAGACTGCCAGTGACTGCATCCCACACTGTACCCACTATACCTCTTTACACCCCTCTGCACCCCATTATACCCCACTGTACCCTGTAACACCCCACTACACACCAGCATACCCCACTACACCTCACTGTACCCCGTTATACCCCAGTGCACCCTATTATACCCCCACTGCACTCTACTAACCCATTAAACCCCACTACACACCAGCACACCCCATTAGACCCCACTGCACCCCATTATACCCCGCTACACACCAGCACACCCCCTTATACCCCACTGCACCCCATTAAACCCCACTGCACCCCATTAAACCCCCTTATACCCACTGCACCCCATTAAACCCCACTACACACCAGCACACCCCCTT
>NW_028053997.1:0-399 GCF_054177405.1 Leptonychotes weddellii
GGGAGGGTCAAAGGGAGAAGCAGATTCCCTGCCGAGCAGGGAGCCCGATGCGGGACTCGATCCCAGGACTCCAGGATCATGACCTGAGCCGAAGGCAGTCGCTTAACCAACTGAGCCACCCAGGCGCCCTCAAATAAAATATATTTTTTAAAGATTTTATTTTTATTTATTTGACAGAGGGAGACACAGCGAGAGAGAGAACACAAGCAGGGGGAGTGGGAGAGGGAGAAGCAGTCTCCCCGCGGAGCAGGGAGCCCTGATGCGGGGCTCGATCCCAGGAACCCGGGATCATGAATGAAGGCTGAAAGCCCTTGTGCTTGCCTTCCCACACTGCCATAGACTACCCAAGAACTAGGTTACTGGGGAATTTTTGGCAGACACCAAGTGGTTGAGAGCTAC
>NW_028053998.1:0-399 GCF_054177405.1 Leptonychotes weddellii
CACATATTCTTTCAGTTTCTGCCAGTCTTGGAACCTCTACATCTCTCCATCCATTCTAAATGACAGCATTGCCTGATAAAGTATTCTTGGCTGCGTGTTCTTCTTGTTTAGTACCCTGAATATGTCTTGCCAGGCCCTTCTGGCTTGCCAGGTCTCTGTGGATAGGTCTGACGTTATTCTGATGTTCCTCCCTCTGTACATAAGGAATCTCTTCCCCCTAACTGCCCTTAAGATGGTTTCCTTTGTTCTAAGATTTGTGAGTTTTACTATAACATGCTGGGGTGTTGGCCTGTTTTCCTTGATCTTGGGTGGGGTCCTCTCTGCCTCTAGGACACGAATGTTTGTTTCATTCCCCAGATTAGGGAAGTTCTCTGCTACGATTTGCTCAAATATATCTTC
>NW_028053999.1:0-399 GCF_054177405.1 Leptonychotes weddellii
TCTGAAAAAAACCTAAAAACTGGCATCAGGATCAACAAAGGAAGGCCCACAGGGAAGCAGCTAGGAGAGGCTGGGACACAATTTCACCATGAACCTGGGCGCAGCGACCCACAGTCTAGAGGGAACCCAAAACCCAGAGCTCCTCTCTGAGGACCGAAGGGTTTGAACGCCAATCAGTCAACACAACTTTTAAGGCCTGCACCTGAGAGACAAGCCCCGAAAACATGAAGCTTTGAAAACCACCGGGGGGGCTCGCTTCCATGAGACCCACCGGCTCTGAGAAACAGGTCTTGAAGGACTCTCGCCCTTGGACTTACCCGCCTCAGGGTCCAGCATGGAGGCACGCCGGACTTTGCGCGGGAAAGGCTCACTTGCTTTTTGCTTGTCCCGGAGCGTCGG
>NW_028054000.1:0-399 GCF_054177405.1 Leptonychotes weddellii
CACAGTTCTGGAGTTCAAGGGGAAAGTTCTGAGCTAAAGTTATATATGTGAATGTCAGCAGCCAATAGATGAAATTTAAAGCCATGGAAATTAGCAGGATAGAAAAGAGAAAAATTATAAGAACTGAGCCTTGAAGTACTCAAACATTTAGGGAAAGAGAAGATAACAAGGAACCTGCAAAGATGACTGAAAACAAGCCAGTGGTGAGAAAGAGGAAAACAGAAGGAGTGGTGTCTTGGAAGCTACTAAGCCAAATTTCAGAAGATTCTCCTCATATATCCTCCCTGTGGATAAGTACTCTTCCCATGAAGGCTTAAGGTTGATTATTCCCAAGAATTTAAGGAATTCAAATATATGTCTGTAAATTAAAAAATAGTAATTTTTAAAGTTGCATTACAG
>NW_028054001.1:0-399 GCF_054177405.1 Leptonychotes weddellii
TTTTTTTTTTTTTTTTAAAGATTTTATTTATTTATTTGAGAGAGAGAGAATGAGAGACAGAGAGCATGAGAGGGAGGAGGGTCAGAGGGAGAAGCAGACTCCCTGCCGAGCAGGGAGCCCGATGCGGGACTTGATCCTGGGACTCCAGGATCATGACCTGAGCCGAAGGCAGTCGCTTAACCAACTGAGCCACCCAGGCACCCATATGAAAGAGCTTCTTTAAAAAAAAAAAATACACCTACAGATAATCCCTCTACCTTCTTTCCTCCAGTGCACACACCAAGTATTTTAAAAGATGATTCTCTGGGGCTGCCAAATGCTTGCAGTAGTGAAGAAAGTTTGGAAACGCAGAATAATTTAAGTCCCATGTTAAGTCCCACCCCAAAGCCATGGTGGTCT
>NW_028054002.1:0-399 GCF_054177405.1 Leptonychotes weddellii
CAATTTAAGCACCAAACTAAGTAAAAATAGTAATGAATGAGAAACTATTTAAAAATAGCAATCTGGGAGGCTACATCACTAATAGATAGATGATAAATAGATAAATGAGAGAGAAGGGAGGTCTCTTACTTAGAACAGAATGCTCAGAGCCCAGAGCCAACTTATCCGTTTAACACAGTTTTTATTTATTTTTATTTTTATTTTTTTTTTTTTTTAAAGATTTTATTTATTTATTTGACAGAGAGAGACACAGCGAGAGAGGGAACACAAGCAGGGGGAGTGGGAGAGGGAGAAGCAGGCTTCCCGCAGAGCAGGGAGCCCGATGCGGGACTCGATCCCAGGACCCCGGGACCATGACCTGAGCCGAAGGCAGTCGCTTAACCAACTGAGCCACCCAGG
>NW_028054003.1:0-399 GCF_054177405.1 Leptonychotes weddellii
GGCATGATGTCTTCAGAGCACTAAATGAAAAAAATATGCAGCCAAGAATACTATATCCAGCTAGGCTGTCATTGAAAGTAGAAAGAGAGATAAAAAGCTTCCAGGCCAAAAAAAAAAAAACTAAAGGAATTTGCAAACACAAATCCAGCCCTACAAGAAATCCTGAAAGGGATCCTCTAAGGAAAGAGAGAGCCTAAAATTAACATAGACCAGAAAGGAACACAGACAATATACAGTAACAGTCACCATACAGGCAATACAATGGCATTAAATTCATATCTTTCAGTAGTTACGCTGAATGTAAATGGGCTAAATGCCCCAATCAAAAGACACAGAGTATCAGAATGGATAAAAAAAAACAAGACCCAAGGATATGCTGTCTGCAAGAGACTCATTTTA
>NW_028054004.1:0-399 GCF_054177405.1 Leptonychotes weddellii
CAGAGTGGAGTCTACCGGAGATTCTCTCTCTCCCTCTGCCCCTCCCTGATCTCTCTCTCTCCCTCCCTCTCTCTCTCAAAAATAAATAAATAAATCTTCTTTTTTTTTTTTTTTTTTTTTAAACATTAAGCCTCTGTCAAAAATGTATTTCTTATTTTAGGGTACAGGATTAAAGGACAAAATGATACTTACAAGTAAAAAAAAAATTACAAGAAAAAACTTGACAAAAGCTTTTCAATTGAAGTACTGTAACATTCAAACTTGACATAACAAAAGAAACAAAATTGCAAACGAAAACTCTTTATGGATTTTCCAAACATAAATAAATGAAATAGTGTTTAGGCAGTAGGGCTCATGCTGATGGCTAGCAGGAAGTAACAGAGTGTAATCTACTTGGAA
>NW_028054005.1:0-399 GCF_054177405.1 Leptonychotes weddellii
ATTCTTTTCTTCGATCTCCTGTTGAGTTTGTAGGTGTTCAGAATGGTTTGATCCCTATCCAGCTGAATTCCTGAGATCAGACGAAATCTAGGTCTCCTACTCCTCCGCCATCATGCTCCGCCCCCCCCCATCATGGTTTTGATTTGTATTTCCCTGATGATGAGTGATATTGAGCATCTTTTCATGTGTCTGTTAGCCACCTGGATGTCTTCTTTGGAAACATATATATTATTTAATTTGCTAATGGCAACAAAGGTATGAGGTAAACAAACTGGTCACAATTTTGATTATTTTACTGATAATAAAATCTGGCTCCTCTGCAGATTAAGTAGTTTACTTAAAGTCTTAGAACTCATTGTTAGTAATAGAGCTGTTATCTAGATAAGGTTTTTTAATTCT
>NW_028054006.1:0-399 GCF_054177405.1 Leptonychotes weddellii
CACAGCGAGAGAGGGAACACAAGCAGGGGAGTGGGAGAGGGAGAAGCAGGCTTCCCGCAGAGCAGGGAGCCCGATGTGGGACTCGATCCCAGGACCCTGGGACCACGACCCAAACTGAAGGCAGTCGCTTAACCAACTGAGCCACCCAGGCGCCCTGTTTTTTATTTTTCTTTCTTTTTTTTTTTAATAATTTTTTTTTAAAAGATTTTATTTATTTATTTGACAGAGAGAGAGATAGCGAGAGCAGGAACAGAAGCAGGGGGAGTGGGAGAGGGAGAAGCAGGCTTCCCATGGAGCAGGGAGCCCGATGTGGGACTCGATCCCAGGACCCTGGGACCATGACCTGAGCCGAAGGCAGACGCTTAACGACTGAGCCACCCAGGCGCCCTGTTTTTTATT
>NW_028054007.1:0-8810 GCF_054177405.1 Leptonychotes weddellii
TGCTATGGTGAGCTCTGTGTAGTGGGCAAGACTGTTGAATCATAGATCTGTACCTCTGAAACAAATAATGCAATATATGTTAAGAAAAAAAAAAAGAAGATAGCAGGAGGGGAAGAATGAAGGGGGGGAAATCGGAGGGGGAGACGAACCATGAGAGACGATGGACTCTGAAAAACAAACTGAGGGTTCTAGAGGGGAGGGGGGTGGGAGGATGCGTTAGCCTGGTGATGGGTATTGAGGAGGGCACGTTCTGCATGGAGCACTGGGTTTCATGCACAAACAATGAATAATGGAAAACTACATCTAAAACTAATGATGTAATGTATGGTGATTAACATAATAATAAAAATTTTTAAAAATAATAGATCCATTAGTATTGATTTTTTTAAATTTATGTATTTATTTATTTGAGAGAGAGAGAGTGAGCACAAGTGGGGGGAGGGGCAGAGGGAGACAGAGAAGCAGGCTCTGTTGAGTAGGGAGTCACATGTGGCACTCGATCCCAAAGCCTTGGGATCATGACCTGAGCCAAAGGCAGATGGTTAACCAACTGAGCCACGCAGGTGCCCCTGTATTGTTTGTGTTGGACTCATTAATTCTTCCCTGACTTGTTTCTTTTTCAACATTACGTTTTTGGGATTCATCCATGTTGATGCATTTTAAAGCTTAAATCAGATTGCGTTATTCACCTACTCAAAACCTGTCAACGGCTGCCCACCGCACTTAGGAATTAAGTCCAATCTCCTTTCTTGTGCCAGAAGGCCGTACATGATTGGCCATTGTTTCTCTTGCCTCGTTTCCTTTACTCACCCCATCACTTATTCTGTTCCAGCTCCACTGACTTACTCGTTTCTCAAACATTCCAACATTTTTCCTGCCTCAGGGTCTTTGTGCTGGCTGTTCCCTTTGCCTGGGATTCCCTTCCCTATCTCATTTGACTTGCTCCCTTACTTTGTTCAGTTGTCTTCTCAAATGTCACCTCTCAGAGGGCCCCTATTTAATTTATTCTACTTATATGCTTCCTGCCACTCTCTGTACTGTCTCCTTACCTTGATTTATTTTTATTTACAATATGCCACCATTTGTCCTTATGTTATATATTAATTTGTTTATGATCAATTTCCCCCATTAAAAGTTTGAGGGCAATTACCTTGTCTTGTTGCTTATCTATCAGGACCTTGCATATTTTAGGCATTCAATACTAATTTTGTATTAAATGATTAAATGAATGAATGGGGGGGCATAATCTCTATTAGTCCACACCTCAAATCACCCAAATATAAGCAATCTAAATGTAAATATTGTGTTTGTTTTGTAAATGCAGTTTTAACATAGATACCTGCTCCCACCCCAGGGCCCACCCAGTATAGTTGTGCACGTTGCACACTGAACAATGTTAGGGGTCACCATGAATATACACTAGCAATTTTGGAATGGTCATCGTCTCTTATTCATTAGCATATTTGCTAGTTGTTTCACATTCACATTTTGCATTCATGTGTCTTTAGTTGCACATGACAGAAAATGGGATCCAAACTAGGATCAATAAGAAGGGGGATTTGTTAGGGTCTGTGTCCCTGGAAAGTCCAGCAGAAGAGCAGGCATCAGGCTGACTGATCCAGCAGCTCAACAAGGTTATTGCACTTTCTTTGGTTGCACTTTCCTTCTGCTCTGCCGCTGGGGGTGCGAGCTCCAGTTATGAGTGGATCACAAAGGGTTAGAAGCTCATTCAAGACTCGAAGGAGCAAAGACACAGCTTCTGCCCCAGCATTCCAGCTGGGATCCTGATTGGCCTTAGAGTAGATCACATGCGATGTCTCAAGAAAATGAGCATGACGAAGACTGTCTCGTGGGTGCCTGTGCTGCTGAGCGATGTTACCCAGCCTCCCTGTGTCCTGGAGGCTAGTCTTCCCGAGTATTGAGTCTGCAAGGGGACCCAGCACCGTAAGCAAGGAGGAAGGGTAGAGGGAGGGGCTACAACAGGTGCTGGGTGGACCCCCGTAAATGTCCATTAAGTCGCCTGTATGGAAACTGAGATTGAGGGAGATCATAGATCTGGCAGTGACTGAATGAAGCCGTGAGTATAGATAGAATAACGCTGGCTGCGAGTTTTGTGAGCATTTCTCCCTAGAGCTGAGGGCAGCCGCTAGTCTTAGGACAAAATCTTCGTTTTCAGGAGTCAGAGCTGAAATCGTGCCTTAGCTGAGTACGAACTTTGCTCCTGATGGGGTAGTTTCCTCCTGGGCTTTACACGCCTCGGATGAGAGTGAGGAGGAAAAGAACGTTGTGCTCTCGGGGCTCTGATGCTGTGTTGGCTGATTTGCGTTCCCGGGACAGATCCTGCCTCTCTGTAGCCAAGCAGCTCACAAGGGAATCTCAGCGGTCAGAGAAGCGCATTTGCTCAGTGTCTGGCAATATCCTGACCTGGGAAAAGAAGCCGTGACCTGACCTTGGGGAAGGTATTTTTTCAAGAAGCTCGGGGCTCCTCCACCTGGTACCCACCTTTCTGCTTTGGGCCACTTAGGTTCCCTGAGAAGGACTTCATTCTGTCATGACTTCTGGGTTTCCTCATTGTCCTTTACTAATAATACATGAGGAGTTGCTGCAGGGGAGGGATGTTAATAAACGTGAAGAAAAGCAGAGCAAAGAATGGTTGGAGCGTGTTGTGTCACGTGTAGGGGCATTTCACTTGTGTGTGGGTTGTGGATGCATGCGTGCATGGGGTATGCATGCGTGTGTGACTGGGCGTGGGTGTGACTGAACCAATAGAGGTAGACTGATAAATGACTTCTCTGCGTCTACTTCCTGGCATATTCCAGAAAGTTCCCTGACCCTTTGTGTTTCCTTGGTCCTCTTCTGCCTGTCTGAAGAATCTGGTCTGCTTATCCGAGTCCCCTGAACTTTAAGTTTCTAGAAGGGTGAACAGGACGGAAGCAGATGGGGTACACCCTGTGGCGCCCACATGCACACAGCGCCCGCTGCGCACCATGACAAAGCCTGTGGAGGCTCCTGCCTTTCAGACCCAGCCAGAAAGCCGAACCATGCCACCAGCCCTGAAGTCCCACCATGCAGGGAGGAGGCTTAGCCAGGACTTGGCCTACAAGGAGCGGGAACTCGCTCAAGTTTGCGTAAATAAGGAGGAATCCTCTGGACGCTAATGTAACAAGCACAGCTATGCCTTGTGGGGTCTGGAAGTTGCTGGGCAGCTGCCCTCTCCAGCTTGCTCTCTGTGACCTCACGACCTCTTACCTTGAGTTTGCTCTGCACTTCGGCCCCTCTCCGCAAACAGCGTTTTCTACCCTCCCATAAATTCAGCTTGTAGATGGTTTGGTGAACCACGGTGCTGCTTCTGATCCCAGCTCTGATGCCCAAGACCCTCTGTCCACACTTTCTGCCCCGTTAGTTAGTTAGTTAGTTTTAGTTAGTTACTTAGCTAGTTAGCTAGTTTGTTATAGAAAGCAAGAGAACGAGCATGTGTGGTCTCGGCGGAGTCTCCTGGCACAAATGTGGCCACTTTGGCCCATCTTTTCAGTATGGGCTATGGGGATGAGGTTGTCATGCAATATTTGGGAGCATACTTGTACTAAAAACTAACTTCTTATTTCCCTGAAATCCAAATTGGACTGGGTGATCTATATGTTTCCTTGCTAAGTCTCACAGCGCTCTCTAGGGGCACTCTGAAGGAATCTACTCCGGGAGCCAAGGAAGTGATAATGATTAACCAGCACCTTTTTGGTCTTTCAGTCCAGCCCTCAAATACCGGCTTTCCCATTCAGAACAAGTGTGAATCGTGTAATCTTCTGAATATAAATTTCTAAGTGGGAATGATTATCTTATTAATTAAAAACAGTTAGAGAAGATTATTATTTACATCCTGCTTTGTTTCAAAATAAAATATGAAATGGAGTGGAAAATAAAGCTAGTTATACCAGGTGAAGTAAGTCAGGCTCTTGACTGAGGGTGGAGACTTGGTGATTTTTGGTTCCTTGGTGGCTTCATTTTCCCCCTTTGTTAATCCACCCTGCAGAAGGAACAATTCTCATGGCTCTCTGATAAGTACCCACCACTTTTTTGGGGGGGCTTCTAATCAGTAACTTGAGAAATGCTAGTTCATTCTTAAGTGTAGTTAATGTGTCTATGGATGATGGCTACCATGTTTTAAAAACTACTTATAGGAATTACAAAGAAGATGTAAAAACTGTTAAGGTAATGGGATCAAGGGGGATTTCTTTTCTTTATAATTTCATCTGTGGTTCATATAATGTATGTGCAATAAAAATGTGAATTATAAAATGCCTTTCTAGGGGCATTGTATAAGACAGGACTGTTTATTCAAAACAAACAACCAAAAAACCAACAAAAGCTCTGTGTGCAGTTTCTGCCAGTCAGTAGCAGCTAGTTTGACAGATAGAAATGCAGAAAAATGCCTTTACTTACAAAAAAGATGGACCCTGCAGTTGTAAGACCCAGAGCTGGAACAGGGACATGAGGAGGTCGCTCCTGAGGCAGCTTATAACATCTGAGCAAACACAAGGCTGCAAGATGAGGAACCTTGCCTTTCAATCTCTCTGACTTTCACAGGAAGGGCAGGGATCTGGCGAGGCATTGGAAACATCCAGAGCCAGGGACTCAAACAACAACAGGACTTGCTGTCTTTGTCTCAAGGTTGTGGTAGAATTAATGAGTTGATGTATGTAGTGCTTTAAACAGACAAGTGTGTAGTAAGCATTGTGTAAGTATTAGCTATTCTTAATAATCACTGTGTTGTGGACTTCATGTCAACCTTATTTTCTGGTGAGAACTGTATTTTCTACATGGCAGGGATAGTTCTTTGGTTTTATATCTTATTATTTCACTGGAAGGAATTTGTGTCAAGTTCTGAATCCAGTTAGGAAAATTCCACAGGTATAAGAATCAGAAAGAGGTAAACCAACCCTTGCAGGGGTTGAACACCAAATTCAAACCAACTGGATGACAAAGATATATTAATCTATGGAATTGGATTAAGATGATCCTGATTACTAATGTCACTTGACATCTGACAGAAGCAAACAAAATTCTTCTCTGGAGGAAGATAACATGAGTCTAGGCTATAAAATATTACTCAAAAATTTTTTTTCAAATACTATGCCTGGCACATCATCAATGCTAACCAGACATTTAAGACCACCAGATGATGAGAACAAACACCAACTTAACAGTAGACAATAGAGACAGGCAGTGATTCCAGGCACTAGAGTTACTTGATGCAAATGTTAAATTATGCTTACTATGTTCACAAAGATAAAAGACAAGTTCGAAAGTCTCAGCCAAGAGCTGGGAACTACAAAAAGTGACATAACCATTTAAAAAGGACCTTTGGGGCACCTGGGTGGCTTGTTTGGTTAAGCGTCCAACTCTTAGTTTTGGCTCAGGTCACATCTCAGGGTTGTGGGATCAAGCCCTGAGTAGGGCTCCATGGTCAGAGGGGAGTCTGCTTGAGATTCTCTTTCTCCCTCTCCCTCTACCCCTCCTGCCCCTCACTCTCTCTCTTTCTCTCTTTCCCTCAAATAAATAAATAAATCTTAAAAAAATAAATAAATAAAAAGGACATCTACATTTGGGTGGGATGAAATAACTAGCAATAGAACAGCAGCCCCATCCAGAACTAGGAAACGAAGATAAAATTCAAAAGTCATCTCCTGAAGGCAATAGGGAGCTGTGGAAGCAGAGAATTGGCAGGCCTAAGACTGAGGGTTGACTTCTCAAAAAAAACACTGAAAGTCAAAATAGGGAACTGGCAGAAAGAAAAGCTGTCAGTCTGGCATTCTATACCTAACACAAATTTCCTTCAAGGATGAAAGCAAAATAAAGGCATTTCAGATATACAAAATGGAAAGAACTAATCACCAGCAGACTCTAAAGGCAAAAAGAATATCATCCCTGAAAGAAGTTTACAAATACTGGAATAAAAATGAGCAATGGGAAAAGGCAAATATATCAGTAAATCTAAATGAATATTGTTTATATAAAGTAATAATAATAGTAATATATTATGATATATATCCATGGGAATAGAGAGGAAGCCTAAAAGGGAGGGAAGGGAAGAGAAAGGGGAAGGAGGAGAAAAGGAGGATAGAGGGAGAGAAATAATTTAAACATACAATAGCATATATACCAGCAAAAGCACAGAACTTGGGAGAGGATAAATAAAGTTAAATTATTTTAAGCTCCTTGCTTTATTGGGGAAGAAGATAACTATTAATTAACATTTGATTTTGAAAATTCAAGGATTCATAGTATAGTTTCTGAAAGACTAGTAAGAGTATATTACTTCTAAATGAACATAGGAAAACAAAAGAATTATAAAAAATAATGAATTCAAAAAAAAAGGAAAAGGGAAAAATGAAGGAACATTGAATAGGAGGACAAATAGAAAGCACATGCATGTGTGTATATTAAATATATATGGGATAGATATAAATTTGAATATATCAGGCAGTACATTTAACGTAAGTACCCTAACCTCTACTAAAGGCAAAAAATTCAGACATTAAAGAAAAAATTCAAACACATGCTGCTTACCAGTGGCATAACTTAATATGTGCATGCAGAAGGTTGAATGTAAAAAACAAACAAAAAACAGAAAAAAGCTGTGACTATACTAATATCAGACAAAATTGATTTTAAGGCTGCAAGCATGACTAGAGATGAGAGACATTTCATGATGATAGAAGGTTCAATTCACCAGAATATAGCAATTCTAAATTTGTATGGATGAAATAACATGGCCTCAAAATACATAAAACAAACACTAATAGAACTACAAGCAGAAATTGGTAAATTAACAATTACAATGGAAGATTTAGAATACTTCTTTCAGTAACAGGTAGAACAGACACTAATTATTAAGGCTATCAAAGATTTGATAAATGACTTAATGGACCTATCTAGAACATTGCATATGACAGCGGCAGATAGACCTTCTAATGGGTAGTATAGCAAGTTGCAACAAACTTTAGAGTGAAAATCATACAACAATTCTTTCTCCACAGGTCCTAGGAACCTTGCTTCCACAACCCTGTGAATTTTCTAAGTGTTGAGAATGATAAAAGGTGTCTTTTGTTATGTTATCGAGGCGACTTTTGGAAAGTACCTAAGGATAGGGGCTGCTTGCCAGTGGAGTGTACCATAGGATTAGAAGATTATGATTTTCAGTCTTACCCCTGATTTCTGGGAAAGGGGAGAGAGACTGGAGATTGAGTTCATCCACCAGTGGTCTATGATTTAATCATCATGCCCATATAAAAAATCCTCTATAAAAAGCCCAAAAAGACAGGGTTCAGAGAGCTTCTGGGTTGTGAACATGTAGAGATTTAGGGAGCATGGTGCATACCCATCCTCTAAACCGTACTCTATGCATCTTTTCATCTGCCTGTTCCTAAGTTATATCCTTTATAATAAACTGGTGATCTAATAAGTAAAAACTTTGAGTTCTGTAAGTTTCTCATTCTAGCAAATTAATCAAGCCCAAGGAGGAGGTTTGGGGAAGCTCTGATTTATAGCCAGTTGGTCAGAAGTATGGCTAACAACCTGGGCTTGTAGGACTGAACCCTTAACTTGTGTAACCTGATGCTATCTCCAGGTAGCTAGTGTCAGAATGGAGTTGAATTGTAAGACACCCAGCTGGTGTCCAGAGAATTGCTTGGTGTTGTAGGGGTGTATGACACACATACACATCAGAATTGATCTCAGAATTGAAAGATATATACTGTATTTTCTGACCACAATGCAATCAAGCTAAAAATCAATAACAAAATATAACTAGAAAATTATTTTATGTTTTGAAAGGAATAAATATATCTCCAAACATTTAGGATGTCAAATGGTAAATAAGGAATATTTTGAACTGCATAATAAAAATAGTACATATTGAAACATGGGACTATAGCTAAAGCAATGCTTAAAGAAAAATGTTTCTTAAATGCATATATTTGAAATGAAGAAAAGTTGAAAATCAATGAGCTCAGGATTAATCTAAAAAAGTTGAGGAAAGAACTGCAAGTTAAAATGAAAGAAATAAAAGAAAAGAAATCGTGATGAGAATGGAAATTAATGAAATAGAAAAAAAATACTCCAGATCAACAAAACCAGCATGGTTTATGACAGCCCAGGGGAAAGGAACCTAAATATGCCTCATGCCTGTTATTTGCTTTACAATCTGTAGGGTCTTTAAAAATGCTATTTAATTTTATTCTTTTTAAATAGCCTTATTAAGATATAATTCACATGCCATAAAACTCCTCTACTTAAAGGATATAATTCAGTGATTTTAGTATATTCACAGGGTTGCATAACCCTAATGACCCATCTAATTTTAGAACATTTTGGTTCCTACATAAAGAAACCCCACCCTCTTGAGCAGTTGCTCCCCATTCTTTTTCATATTCCCCTCCCCCACCAAGCCTGGCTACCAGTAATGGACTTTTTTCTTTTTTCTTTCTTTCTTTCTTCTTCTTTTTTTTTTTTTCTTGCCTTTTCCTGACATTTCATGTAAACAAAATCTTACAATATGTCATTTTTTGTGTCTGGCTCCTTTCACTTAGCATTATGTTTCCAAGTTTCATTCACCATGTCATAGTATGGGTCAGTACTTCATTCCTTTTTATGGTTGAATAATATTCTGTTATCTGGATGTGCCACATTTTGTGTATCTTTTCATCAGTTGAATGACATTTGCTTGTTTTCACTTTCTGGCTTTTATAAATAATGCTGCTTTTGCAAGTTTTTGTGGATGCATATTTTCATTTCTTGAGTTGAAAGAGTTCTTT
>NW_028054008.1:0-399 GCF_054177405.1 Leptonychotes weddellii
AGGATGACCAGGATACCTTCCCCGTGATCTTGGGCCCAGTCTCCGAGTGCATGCGACTGCTCTTTGGCGTGGATGTAAAGGAAGTGGACCCCAGCGACCACTCCTACATCCTGGTCCCTGTCCTGGGCCTCACCTGGGATGGGATGCTGAGCAGTGAGCAGGGAGTGCCCAAGACCGGCCTCCTCGCGGTGCTCCTGGGATTTATCCTCCTGGAGGGCGACCATGCCCCCGAGGAGGAGGTGTGGGAAGCGCTGGGGGCCATGGGGGTGTATGCCGGCCAGGAGCACGTCATCTATGGGGAGCCCAGGGAGCTCCTCACCAATGTCTTGGTGCAGGAAGGGTACGTGGAGTACCGGCAGGTGCCTGGCAGCGACCCTGCCCGCTACGAGTTCCTGTGGG
>NW_028054009.1:0-399 GCF_054177405.1 Leptonychotes weddellii
GACTTGCTCCATCCAGGATGATCTCCCCTTCCTCCTGAAACCATCAGAAGAGAATTTCTATACCCTGGTAACAAATGGGGCGCTGGACAGAGAGAGCCAGGCCGAGTACAACATCACCATCACCGTCACTGACCTGGGGACGCCCAGGCTGAAAACCCAGCACCACCTAACGGTGACGGTGTCCGACGTCAACGACAACACCCCGGCCTTCAGCCAAAGCGCCTACACCCTGCGGGTGCGCGAGAACAACAGCCCCGCCCTGCACATCGGCAGCGTGAGCGCCACGGACAGAGACTCGGGCGCCAACGCGCAGGTCACCTACTCGCTGCTGCCGCCGCACGACCCGCAGCTGCCCCTGGCCTCGCTGGTGTCCATCAACGCGGCCAACGGGCAGCTGTT
>NW_028054010.1:0-399 GCF_054177405.1 Leptonychotes weddellii
ATCTTTTTTTTTTTTTTTAAAGATTTTATTTATTTATTTGAGACAGAGAGAATGAGAAACAGAGCATGAGAGGGAGGAGGGTCAGAGGGAGAAGCAGACTCCCCGCCGAGCAGGGAGCCCGATGTGGGACTCGATCCCGGGACTCCAGGATCATGACCTGAGCCGAAGGCAGTCGCTTAACCAACTGAGCCACCCAGGCACCCTACTCTCATTATATCTTTCATTTTCCTCATCACCCTACATTCCAATTATATTAAATTTTTACTTCTTCAAACATCCCAAGAATTTCAACAACTCTATCATTGTGTACATTGTTCTTACCTGTGTGGTAGGAACTACTGAGAGTTTTCTCATCTTTGGCACATAGACACTAATTCCCAACTTCCCACATAATTGTAT
>NW_028054011.1:0-399 GCF_054177405.1 Leptonychotes weddellii
GAGTGTTAAGAAAGTATGCTAAGTCTTCTGCTCTTCAGAGTAGTGACTTTACAAAGAGGAGGTACTGGAGTACCCTGCAGTGTAATGTCCCCTATTCACCAGAAACTGGCACTTCAGGAGAGTATCTTATGTGTTGCTTACTTACTGATATCATTTTGATAACTAATAATGCTGAGCATATTTTATTTTATTTTATTTTATTTTTAAAGATTTTATTTATTTATTTGACAGAGAGAGACACAGTGAGAGAGGGAACACAAGCAGGGGGAGTGGGAGAGGGAGAAGCAGGCTCCCTGCAGAGCAGGGAGCCCGATGCGGGACTCGATCCCAGGACCCTGGGATCATGACCTGAGCTGAAGGCAGTCGCTTAACCAACTGAGCCACCCAGGCGCCCAATGC
>NW_028054012.1:0-399 GCF_054177405.1 Leptonychotes weddellii
TTATAATCTTTCTGATGACAATTCACAGAACGAGTCATCCCCACAGTGACAGCATAATTATCTCCATGTGTCGACTTGGGGGGATCATATTTGTCCTAACGTTTGTATGCTGGAGGAGAAATGAGGAATTGAGAAGACTGAAGATGGGTTAAAATCTTCAAAGACTGAAATGGGTTTTTAAAAAGGATGGGGCAACAAAAATACACACAAACTGATGCAAGGTGTGACTGTTAATGTGGGTCAGAGGACGTGGAGAGCTCCCAACATTTCACAAGGTGGAAACCCGGACGTGTCGGTTTTCCCCTCAAAAACAAATACCTCTATTTCCATCTACAAACACTATCACACCCCGAGTGACCCAGGCTTGGAACTTCATTCACTAATTTTACAAAGCTCTAG
>NW_028054013.1:0-399 GCF_054177405.1 Leptonychotes weddellii
GTTCTCATGTGTATCCCGAGGGCTTAGTTCATACCTTGCACATAGTAGTCAATAGATTAGAATCAGTGAATAAGAAGCATTGAAAAATGTGCTTGTGGGTGAAAAGATTTAATATAATATTCAATATAATAGCTAAGATGATGTGCAAATATTAAGCAAAATGTCAGAATCAGAGGAACAAAGTTCTCAGAAATATATACTATTTGGTATTGAGAAAAAATATTTCACAAGTTAGAAGTATTTATGTATCCTTATTGGAATCAGCTTAACTTTCTTCTTCTATCACACACCTGCATTTATCAGTCAGATAATCTAAAAATATTAATTTAGCTTTTTCTGTAAGCTCAGTGAAGTAAGTTCTAGCTCTCTGACCTTTCTGGCAAAGAGCTTAGTTTTTTA
>NW_028054014.1:0-399 GCF_054177405.1 Leptonychotes weddellii
TCAAGATAATGAGGGCGCCTGGGTGGCTCAGTCGTTAAGCGTCTGCCTTCGGCTCAGGTCATGATCCCAGGGTCCTGGGATCGAGTCCCACATTGGGCTCCCTGCTCTGCAGGAAGCCTGCTTCTCCCTCTCCCACTCCCCCTGCTTGTGTTCCTGCTCTCGCTATGTCTCTCTCTGTCAAAAAAATAAATAAAATCTTAAAAAAAAAAAAGATAATGAATAAATTGGTCACCCCACAATTTTCCTCCTGTGTCCTGTGATCATTCCCTCCACTTGTTCCCGTCTTTAACAGCCAGTGGTCTGCTTTCTTTCCCTATAGATTAGTCTATATTTTGTAGAATCTTAAATAAAATCAGACAGCATCTGCCCTTTTTTATACTAGTTTCTTTCAGTCAGCAA
>NW_028054015.1:0-399 GCF_054177405.1 Leptonychotes weddellii
GTCAGCTGTTTCTCTTTATAGAATTTGTGGTTGACGGTTCCTTACTTTTAGCATTTGAAAATGCTACCTTCTTCAGACCTCCATGATTTTAGGTGAGGAATCCTCTGTCATTGGAATTTATGTTTCCCTATAGGTGATGTATCCTTTCTCCTTGGCTGCTTTATTTTGTTTTATTTTATTTATTGATTTTTAAAAAAAAATTTTTTTTAAAGATTTTATTTATTTATTTGAGAGAGAGAGAATGAAAGACAGAGAGCATGAGAGGGAGGAGGGTCAGAGGGAGAAGCAGACTCCCCGCTGAGCAGGGAGCCCGATGCGGGACTCGATCCCGGGACTCCAGGATCATGACCTGAGCCGAAGGCAGTCGCTTAACCAACTGAGCCACCCAGGCGCCCCTAT
>NW_028054016.1:0-399 GCF_054177405.1 Leptonychotes weddellii
CAGTGAAGCCATATGGTCCCTGGCTTTTCTTTCTTTTTTTCTTAAACTATTGTTTCAATCTGTTTGTTCTAAGTCTTTTGAAATGTCCTATATCATCTCATGAGCTAATTTAGGTAATTCCTGTATTTTTCTGGTAATTTGTCCATTTAAAAAAGATTATCAAATTTGTTGTACAATTTTTTATAAGTTTTTTTTTTTTAAAGATTTTATTTATTTGAGAGAGAGAGAATGAGAGACAGAGAGCACGAGAGGGAAGAGGGCAGAGGGAGAAGCAGACCCCCTGCTGAGCAGGGAGCCCGATGCGGGACTCGATCCCGGGACTCCAGGATCATGACCTGAGCCGAAGGCAGTCGCTTAACCAACTGAGCCACCCAGGCGCCCTTTTTATAAGTTTCTTAT
>NW_028054017.1:0-399 GCF_054177405.1 Leptonychotes weddellii
TACAGAGCCCTTTAGTGGAAAAGAACAAAGAAAGGAGGTTGCTATCTGTAGTACAGAATACTCCAGGAACAATCTTGGATCAGGAGAACCCATGTTAGGAATGTCATGTGACATTGTTGCAGCCACCCCCCGACCCCCACCAAAAGAATAATGACCAACAGGAAAGTTTGTTATTGGTGGACTTTCAATTTATTTATTTATTTTTTTAAAGATTTTATTTATTTTTATTTGAGACAGAGAGAATGAGAGACAGAGAGCATGAGAGGGAGGAGGGTCAGAGGGAGAAGCAGACTCCCTGCCGAGCAGGGAGCCCGATGCGGGACTCGATCCCGGGACTCCAGGATCATGACCTGAGCCGAAGGCAGTCGCTTAACCAACTGAGCCACCCAGGCACCCCGG
>NW_028054018.1:0-8810 GCF_054177405.1 Leptonychotes weddellii
CAGGAAACAAAAAATTCTTACCTAAGCACGGCTAAATTTTTTAATGTTTCTCCAACTCGAGGATGCATCCGACCCAGGCTGTCCTCATAAATCTTTAATGCTCTTTCATATAATGGCAAGGCTTCAATGTGTTTTTTCTAATTAAAAAAAAAAAACAGTAATATTCACTTGAACACACTGAGTTGCTGAAATTACTATTAACATTCTAGACTAAGCTGATCTACTGGGGTAAGCCCCTTTAAAAATGTTAATATCCTCCTACAGATTAAAAATTTATTACTAATCATCATGGTAGAAGCATATAATAGAAAGTCAGAAACCTAAGTTTTAGACCCAGCTTGGTGACCCCTGAATTTAATCCAATAATATAAGAAAAACCTGTTTCCTTATTGCTCAGTGGGTATGATACCTGCTTTTCATCTATCACAGGCAAATGCCACAGCTTAAAGATAGTATTAGACAAAGAGATGTACAGTCTCCAGAATTTAAAAACAAAACTTATGCAATGAACTAAATACTCAGTACGTGTTTTACACTAAGAAGAAAGGACTGTGTTACAAATGTAACTTCAATAATTTCTCAAGTACTAAAGGAAGCATTAGTAATCTTAAATTTTCTTTACTTTTACTGTGCCACATCCATTTCATGTTTATGTTTCATAACTTAAAACTATTCATAAAGAGTTAATATGTGGGAACTTACCATTTGGCTATAGAGAACAGCTAAATTCACCAGGGCAGTAGCTACACTGGGGTGCTTTGGGCCAAAGGATTTCTGCCGAATTTCAACAGCCAGCTCATACAAAGGTACAGCTTTGTCAAGTTTCCCCTAAAAAACAAAAGTGAAATCTAACAAAAATATTAAAATAATAAATACCATCTGATCAAAGCTTTTTCCATAAATAAAATTTTCTATTAAAGAGTAATTTTGAGAAAAAAATTTCAGAAACATCTTCTCCCACTTTAATGGTTCAGTTTATAGATAACCGAAATCTATATTCAGTTTTTAATCACCTACAAACTGAAATTTTATATTCAATGTAGCATTGAATGTAATTGAATATATATTGAATATAAAAACATTTTCTTTGATAATTCAGAAAGCCCTTTTATAAAGCTCACCCAGTATCACTCAGTTACCAGTGAAGTAAAAATATGCAGTAAAATGTTTGCTACTATATGTAATTTAGATATGGCATCAAAAATAAAATCTCATTTCCCACCAAATCCCTTCGAGATTCTTCTAATTTTTTTTAAAGATTTTATTTATTAGAGAGAGAGAGAAAGCACACAAGCAGGGGAGCAGCAGGAGAGGGAGAGGCAGACTCCCAGGCTCCCTGCTCAGCAGAGAGCCCAGTGCAGGGCTTGATCTCAGACTCTGGGATCATGACCTGAACTGAAGGCAGATGCTTAATTGACTGAGCCACGAAGGCGCCCCTCTATTTCTTTTTCACCTGAAAGTTGGGCAGAAATAGCAACAGTGCATCATTCTTACTAAAACATTAACTTCAGGCCCAGGTTGACCAGCAAGGGTCCCACAAAGTCTAAAGATAGTCTACGTAGCTCTGTAACTGCACTAAATGAAATGAAATCAGACTTTTTTTTTTAGAACAGCTACAAAAATTCCAAACATCACTTAGGCTAGAACCCTAGGGAAAAGAATGGTTACATTTCATTACAGGCAAAGAAAAGAAACTGTGAAATTGAAATGCTCATTTAATCACCTACAAAGATTCCTCTTTCACCTCTGACAACTAGGTGATTTGTTGTGATTATGGCTGCTTAACTCAGAAAACTTAATAGTGGCTGAATTTTAGAACTTCTGAAATATAAGTTCCACTTAGAACGTTGATGAACGCATTTGTATTTGGAATGTATTTTAATAAAACTAAACCAGTACCTTAATTAAATCTGATATACTATTTTTTAATGTTCTACTCAGCTATTTGTTAAAAAATTTAATCATTATGATTGAAAAGCTCATAGAAAATAATCCATCAGAAGAAAATTATTTTACTGACAGTAATTATGACTTAATTGGTATGTTATAAAACACATGTAAGCATGTCAAGGATTACTTACCATTTTCTTATACAAGATTGCAAGATGTTTCACTGTATAAGCCAAAGAAGGGTGATCAGGAGCTAATGCTCGTCTCCGAATGTCTAAAGCCCTTTCATAAAGTTCTTCTGCTTTATCATACTGTTTCTTTTCATTGCATAGAGCTGCCAGATTATTTAAAGACTGGGCACAGTCGGGGTGATCTGGTCCTAGGACTCGCTCTCTCATTTCTAAGGACCGCTTCAGAAACTGGTCAGCTGTTCTATGAACAAAACCCCAAAATGGTTTAAATAATTTATTCTCTAGAAGTAAGAATCCTTAGCCCTAGTTAGGTGGAGAACTGAAGCATTTTTATTTTTTTTATTTTTTTTTAAGATTTTATTTATTTATTTGACAGAGAAAGACACAGTGAGAGAGGGAACACAAGCAGGGGGAGTGGGAGAGGGAGAAGCAGACTCCCTGCCGAGCAGGGAGCCCGATGCGGGACTCGATCCAGGGACTCCAGGATCATGACCTGAGCCGAAGGCAGTCGCTTAACCAACTGAGCCACCCAGGCGCCTGAAGCATTTTTATTCTTAAATCCAAGATAGTTAATATGAAGGATTTGGCTCAGAGTCCTCTCTCTCCCTCTTTCCTACCCCTCATCCCTTCCTGCCCTTTTCCAAAAATTAAAAATGCTTTCCTGATAGTGTGAGGGCCTAAAGTATCTAGATGATTGCCTCAGTTCTCCACTTGACTTTTCCTAAAAGACAAACTCATAAATATTTTCCAAACAAACTTCTGATACCTTTAAAATTAGTAGACCTAATTCAAAAGATTTTGGTATTCATTGTTTTTCCCTCTGAAGTTACTACGATATAATTTTTAATTGAAACCCCTTCCGAAGCCAGTTAAGTATCCGGCTTAAATTTTCTTTAGTTACTTTTACTGTGCCACATCTATTTCATGTTTATATTTCATACCTTAAAACTATTCATAAAGAGTTAATATGTGGGAACCTACCATTTGGCTACAGAGAACAGCTAAGTTCACCAGGGCAGTAGCTAATATCCAAAGTATCTAATATTTTTTTGATATCCAAAGTATCAAATTTTTTTGATATCCAAAGTATTAATGTCTTTTTGAATCTTTTAAGTCCAAATAAACTGAAGACCAAAACCAGGAGCCATCTACATCCTATCCTTTATTCGCCCTTGGTGCCAAGCTTCTTCTGTGAAGTCTCATGTACAGTATCTATCAAAACACTTTTTATAATCATATAAAACATACTAGGGATGCTACAGAATAACTTTTTAGCCAATAAAAGAAACAATGTGACAGGAAACAGTAAAAAAATGCCATGGCCTTTGTTCAGCGTGGCTATATGTTCATAACCTACCATACGTGAAATCTGGCATGGTTTCTATCAATTTATTCTAGCTTGACTTGATAGAAACGGAAAGCAGCTTTGCATCTAAGAGACAAAATGGACACTTGTTTTCATTATTAGCATCATGGTACTCACTCCAGGTTATTCTGAAGATAGTAGAGAACGCCCAGCTCATTGAGGGTCCGAGCATTGTCAGGTGTGTCCTTCCCTAGTGTGAGCTCCTCTAACTGCAGGGCTCGTCTACGTAAGAGGGCGAATCCATACTGAAGCAAACACAAATGGAGAATAAGTAATAAGTGCAGTCCTTGATTCTGAAATACTACACTGGAGTTCTAAGAAATCCTTTCTCCTTTTGTTCCCTTTAAAGTAGATTATAGTTATTTTAAGTATCACACTGAATTAATCCAGTGGTTATTGCAAATGCACATACTTCCACATGGCATCACATTCTAAAATCCATTAAAAGCTGTTTTGAGAAAGTGACGATGAGCTATTTTAGCAAAGTGAACTGAGTCCCAAGTGCTTCAAAAAGATCAGGACACAGAATTAACCTGCAGATACTTACCAATCCCACGGCTTAAACACTTAAAAACATCAGGTACTTAAATTGCACCTAGCACTTGCAAGTAGTAGACAAATAAATCCTGGAGATCAAATGCACAGTATAGTGAATGTAGGCAATAATGCTGTATTAAAATCATCAAACTTGCTAAGAGATTAGATCTTAACTATTCCCACCATAAAAAGGAAACAATAATTATGTGATATGACAGGTGCTGTCACTCCAATGGCAATTAGATTACAATACATAATGTACCATATTAGCATGCTGTACACCTTAAATTTATAGAATGTTCTATGTCAAGTATATTTTTAAATTTTTTTTTTAAGATTTTATTTATTTATTTGACAGAGATAGAGAGAGAGAGCACAAGTAGGCAGAGAGGCAGGCAGAGGGAGAGGGAGAAGCAGGCTCCCCACTGAGCAGGGAGCCCGATATGGGACTCGATCCCAGGACCCTGGGATCATGACCTGAGCCGAAGGCAGCCGCTTGACTACTGAGCCACCCAGGCACCCTATGTCAAGTATATTTAATTTAAAAAATTTACATAGCATTTGAAGTTAAAACAGTCTATATTTAGATTTTATCAGCAGCTTAAAAAAAGGAAAATAATTTTGTGTGTTTGTGCTCAAAGGTAAGAATTTCTTTGCATCTGAATCTAACATAATTAAATTTTTTATTTGTTTTTCCTTTAAAGAATTGAAGCAGCTTTTAAGTCCATCTTCCAAAGTCTAACCTTCAAATGAACTTTATAGTTCCACTTTAAAAAAGTAAAAAAAAATTTTTCCATGTTCACTGAGACATAATTGCCATAAAACACTGTGTAAGTTTAAGGTGTACAACATAATGATTTCACATATGTATATATTGCAAAATAACCATAATATACAGTTCCACTTTTTTAAAGTCTGCTAAGTTGTACTTCTCAGTAATACTAATATTTAACATGTATTATGTGTAAATAAGAAAATGTTAGTACTTTTATTGAAATCACTTTAATATCTAAAGTTCTTAAACATATGAGGTGTATGCAGCTATATTATGATATTCAGAGATTCGCTTTTCCTCTGGTTCTAAACACAACACAAAAGAAATCTCTCATTACCGAGTTGCCTTTTCTCCTTGTAGCCTTCTGACGAATTTTAAAGGATTTTTTCCGAAAATGTTCAGCTTGTTCATATCTTAAAAAAAAAACAACAATAAAGTCAAACAAAAGAAGCATATGTCCAAAGTATCATTCTTCAGTGAAATGAAGGCATTCCTTACCTAGTGCAAAGCTTTTTTTGGCTCTTAAATATAGCATAATTTCTAAAAATGATAGTCACATGGAATTAAAAATAACAAAAACCTTCATAAAACAAAATCTAACAAAACAAACCTAATCCTCCTAGTAGCTGACATTTAACAGATTTTTAACTGATTTAACTCACTCTGAATCTCTAAAGGATGACCTAACTAAATGAAAATCTAAAATTGTAGTTTGCTCTACCACCTTCTTCTGTACATGCTTATTTCTGGTCAAATATAAACATGAAATTCACACAAAATTTGTGTGAAACAACACCTCTAGAAATTAAAAGAAAAAATTCCAATATGCATCATTTACGATACATGATTTCTGATAGAGGAAAAGATGCCATTCAGTGGGTGTCTAATAGATATGAGACTTTTTGTTATGCCAGGGATTGGTCAACTTTTTCTGCAAAGGGCTACATAGAAAAAATTTTAGGCTTTGTGGGCCACATAGTCTCTGTTACAACTATGGAACTCTGTTGAATCATGGAAGCAACCACAGATAATATGTACATGAAAAAATGTGACTATGTTCCAATACAATCTCATTTACAAAACAAGGGGCCTAGTGGACTTGGCCTGTGGACAACGTTTGCTGCCCTGTATTAGCAGTGCACTTAATATTACAAAGCTAGTTGGTGAAGGAGCCCAGATTCAAACCCGACTATATGACTCCAAAGTCCATGTTCTATCCACGCATCTTCAAATGGAGGTGAATCCTGTAGTTCTAATTTTCTGTTTACTCCACAAAGACCCAAGACCAAGAACAGTCTTTGAACATGGTAGATTCAAAAGAATATTGGGTAAGAAAAGTACACAGCCACAAAACAAAGCTTACCACATAAGTACATTAAGAACTGTGACTCCCCATCATAAAACCAGAGTATTACTGATCTAAGTCTTACTTATTTTGTTTCTGGTACAAAGTTGCCAGTGCCTCAAGTTCACGAGCAATATGGGGATGTTCTGCACCGTAAGCATTTTCAGAGATTTCTAAGGCCTGTTTATACAGCTGTTCTGCATTGCCAAACTTCTTCCACTGCACGTACACACTTGCTAGTTGGTGGAGGGACTGAGCCACTCTTGGGTGATCTGGATCTAAAGCTGTTTCTCGAATTTCTAGGGACCTCTGCAAAGGCACCACAGCCTAGAGAAAAAAAAAAAAAAAGGTTAAAGGCCAGTTCCAAGTGAGTGAAATGCTGTAAGATCTGCAATCTCATTAGCACAACAAATGAAAACTGCACTAAACTCCTAGCAAGGACAGAAGAGCAAACAGGAAAAACCTACCTACCTCTGACCCCCTGCTGAAGTTACCTGACTGAGGAGGCCTAGATCCTTGAGAAATCGCCCCAGGGTTTCATAAAGATCAGCCAAGCAAATCATGTTCTCCTCGCCTTCACAGGTTTTCTCATACTGCTTCAAGGAATCAAAGTATTCTGCTGCCATTGCGCTTTTGTCTTTGCCAACAAACTGCCAGTAACTCAGCAACTCGGCAAAGTGTCCTCTGTTTCAACAAAAAAACCCAGTAATTTAATGAAAAACAAACTTTAAAACCCACTATAAATGCCAGAATTCGTATCAGGCTATTGACACTTTATTAGCAGGCAAGTATAGCGTAGAGAGACATAAGACTGCAGACTCTGACTCTCAGCCGAGTCCATCACTTCCTGGCTGTGTGATGGGGAGCAGGTGGTCTGACCTCTTCATCATCCTTATCTGCAGAAGGAGGGGCACCAACCCGACCTGCCTCGGGTGCTACTATAAGCAGATGATGGCACACAGCAAGTACTCCATAATGTGGGCTGCTGTCGTTAATGTACTTACCAAACATCACACTGTGAGTGGGAGACCTCGCACTGCCTTGTTTCCCACTTACCTAATGCTAAATGCTACAGCTGAACCTAAGTCCATCCATCTTTCTGGGCCCACTCCGACGTCCTTGTTTGCTAGTTGCTCTCTGCTCTAAATCTTATTTTTATCACAGCATTATGGGGTTCTTTGGTAATTTATTTATTATGTAATACAACATTTATTAGTTTCGGGCGCACAACTCATGATTTGATATTTGCATATGTAGTAGTCCACCTTATCCCCGGTTTCACTTTCCCCAGTTTCAGTTAGCGGTCATCAACCATGGTCCAGGAGCAGATGATCCTCCTCTGACGTAAGGTCAGCAGGTCAACAGTAGCCCATGGCTCCATCACAGTGCCTACTCCATTCACCTCACTTCAGTTCATCACTGGGACATTTTATCATCTGACGTCATCACAAGAAGAAGGGTAAGTCAGTCCAGTAAGGTATTTTGAGAGAGAGACCACATTCACATAACTTTAATTATAGTATATTGTTATAATTATTCTATTTTATTATTAGTTATTGCTGTTAATGTCTTACTATGCCTAATTCATAAATTAAACTTTATCATAGGTATGTGTGTACAGGGAAAAATAATATATACAGGGCTCGGTATGATCTATGGTTTTAGGCATCCGCTGGGGATCTTAAAAGTATCCCCCATGGGAAAGGGGATCTACTGGGTTGCAAAATGATCACCACAGTAAGTCTAATTAACATATGTCCCTATACATAGTTACAGAATTTTTTTCTTGTGAAGAGAACTTTTAAGATCTACTTTCTTAGCAGCTTTAAAATATGGAAAATATTATTAACTATAATCACCATGGTGTACATTACATCCCCAGGACTTAGTTTGGTTTATAACTGGAACTTTGTACCTTTCTACTCCTTTTACTCACTTTGCCCACTCCCTACCCTCTGCCTCTGGCAATCACCAATCTCTTCTCTGGATCAAGGACATGTTTGGCTTTTGTTTTTTTTTTTTTTTTGGTTCCACATATAAGTGAGATCATACAGTATTTATCTTTCTCTGACTTATTTCACTTAGCATAATGTCCTACAGGTCCATCCATGTTGTTGCAAATGGCAAGGTTTCGTTCCTTTTTATGGCTGAATAATAGTCCATTGTATGTATATAATGTGCACACATATATACACACGACTCTTCTTTATCCATTCATGTATGAATTGACACAGGTTGTTTCCTATCTTGACTATTGTAAATAATGCTATAATGAACATGGGGGTGCATATATCTTTTCAAATTATTTTGTTTTCTTCAGATAAAACCCCAGAAGTGAAACTGCTGGGTCATACTGTAGTTCTAGTTTTAATTTTTTGAGGAACCTCATACTGTTTTCCACAGTGGCTGTCCCAAATTACATTCCTACCAACAATACATGAGGGTTCCCTTTTCTCTACATCATTGCTGGCATTTGTTATCACTTGTCTTTTTTTTTTTAATTATGTTATGTTAGTCACCATATCATACATCATTAGTTTTTTGATGTAGTGATCCACAATTCATTGTTTTCATATAACACCCAGTGCTCCATGCAGTACGTGCCCTCCTTAATACCCATCACTGGGCTAACCCATCTCCCCCCCCAAAACCCTCAGTTTGTTTCTCAGAGTCCACAGTCTCTCATGGTTCATCTCTCCCTCCAAT
>NW_028054019.1:0-399 GCF_054177405.1 Leptonychotes weddellii
CAGCGTTCCCAGGCCTGCCTCCAGGTCGGGGCACGTCTCTGCCCCTTGTGCTTCTAAAACCGCCAGCCGCTCCCAGTTCATGTGCACGCGTCCCTGCCACTCCGGGTTTCCCTCCCGGGAGCTGCAGTTCGCCTGTTCGACCCCGCCGCTCTGGGTTTCCACCCCGGGGGCTGCCCTAGAGTCCTTTCCCCACCGTTACCGGTCTGCGAGTCTGTGCCAGTCCCCAGCGCACGAGGCTCTTGCTCACTGACTGTGTAGGATCCCCACAGCCAGGCACCCTCCCGCTGCCATTTATCCTCTGATATCTGCCTGTAGAATCACGGCTCCCCGCTTCCTACCTCAAAACCAACCGCCTGCAATATTCTGCTTGTAGAGATCCAGATCTTCTTACATCTCAGG
>NW_028054020.1:0-399 GCF_054177405.1 Leptonychotes weddellii
CACTTATCTCTCGAATTCTGCCCTTGTGATCCAGTAGCTGTTTATCTCTCTTTTTCTCAGCTTCTTTATTTCCATCATTTTGTCTTCTATATCACTGATTCTCTCTTCTGCCTCATTTATCCTAGCAGTTAGAGTCTCCTTTTTTTTTTTTAAGATTTTATTTATTTATTTGACGGAGACAGAGATAGTGAGAGCAGGACCACAAGCAGCGGGAGTGGGAGAGGGAGAGCAGGCTTCCCGCCGAGGAGGGAGCCCGATGTGGGACTCGATCCCAGGACCCTGGGATCATGACCTGAGCCGAAGGCAGATGCTTAACGACTGAGCCACCCAGGCACCCTAGAGTCTCCATTTTTTATTGCATCTCATTAATAACCTTTTTGATTTCGACCTGGTTAGATT
>NW_028054021.1:0-399 GCF_054177405.1 Leptonychotes weddellii
TTGTAAAAGAATGTCAACATTGCAATTATGATTAACTTTCCTAGTGAATGTTTTCTGGATATCCTTATACTTAGATTTTTTCAATAAAGTTCTGAAAAATGTAACTCGAGTTACCCAATTCTGATGTGTATTATGGTCTAAGAAAAGTCCCAAGCCAATGAAACTGAATTATAATTTATCATAGATATTAAATTAGCAGCTTTTACTTCAAGTATTAGTCATAAGATTCTTTCCACAAGATCAGGAAAACATATAGAGCATGTTTTTCAGAGAATTTTCATATGTCCAGACCTATCAATTGGTTTAGGAAGGAGTGTGCTATCCTATCCTACATCACCTCTTAGGATCTGAAGGATGTGGTGTAAAGAGTCTGTACTTGGAGAGAATACATTAACACCA
>NW_028054022.1:0-399 GCF_054177405.1 Leptonychotes weddellii
CTCCACTCCCAATTTCCTTCTCAGAAATAACCACTGTCGGGGCACCTGGGTGGCTCAGTTGGTTAAGCGACTGCCTTCGGCTCAGGTCATGATCCTGGAGTCCCAGGATCGAGTCCCGCATCGGGCTCCCTGCTCGGCAGGGAGTCTGCTTCTCCCTCTGACCCTCCCCCCCTCTCATGTGCTCTCTGTCTCTCTCATTATCTCTGTCTCAAATAAATAAATAAAATCTTTAAAAAAAAAAAAAATAACCACTGTCAAGTGGGATGTGCTACCTTAAAGCCAACATTTTTCTTAAAATAGGTAAGAACCAGAAGGATACATACCAAACAATAGGTAATACTTGTCTCTTGTCAAGGGATTGGAATCCAAGAGATTAGGTGGGGGACAGGAAGAGGGATA
>NW_028054023.1:0-399 GCF_054177405.1 Leptonychotes weddellii
CATTCCTTCCTCAGCTCTGGGCCCCAAACAATGGGGTTCGGGAGCGTCCACGTTGGTGGCCACGTGCAGGTGCTGGAAGGATGGCGTGCCTTCCCCACACCCTGCCCTGCGCGCCTCGTCCGTCCGGCTCTTCCGGAGCTGCATCCTTTCTCACAGATGGCTGATAGTAAGTAAAGCACTTCCCTGAGTTCTGTGAGCCATTCTGGCAAATTACCGAATCTGAGGAGGGGGTCACGGGAACCCCCAATTTAGAGCTGCGCAGTCGGTCGGTACAGGTGATGACCTGGGACTTGCGGCTGGCATCTGAAGGGGGCAGGCTCTGGGGGCTTCTGGGGGGAGGCCGGGCTCGCTGTGCCCCCTGCGCCGGCTGACCACCTGGCCCAGCACCGGCTGCCGCGG
>NW_028054024.1:0-399 GCF_054177405.1 Leptonychotes weddellii
AATGTAGTCCAATCCTGGATAGTTACTGCCTCTGATGGCCTAATCTTTCTGTAATGAAACTATAAGTGCAACATTTTTTAAAAAATCAGATAAATAGGGACTCTGGTTTTATTGTCAGGTTTACATTTTTGTCAAGTGCAAGGATGACCAGCTAAGACATGTATATTCCAATAATGACTGAAGTAATAACTTCTGCTGGAGTCTCTTCTTCTGAGTCTCCATTTCCCCCACTGTTCTTCACCCAAATAATAAAAGTAATACAATGGCAATTGAGTTTATTATTATCAATGGCACTGTAAAGAAAAAAAAAAAGTTTGTTACTATAAAGAAAATAGCAGGAAAAAACTAAGTAATAGTTACTAGCATCTAGGGAGGATGAAAATATCAATATGTCATCCA
>NW_028054025.1:0-399 GCF_054177405.1 Leptonychotes weddellii
GTGGTGGCAGGGAGTCTGAGTCTCCTTGTAAAATAGATTAGAAAACTTAGAACTCCTGCAATCTAGAAAGAAGAATGCGTCTAGAAAACATAATGGAAGCGTGCAAAATGAAGACAGTGGCAGAGGATACATGTGAATTTGCTCATCAAGTTCCAGGGTATTGGAACCAGGTGGTAGCCTTAAAGTTGAAAGAGGGGGCACCTGGGTGGCTCAGATGGTTAAGCATCTGCCTTCAGCTCAGGTCATGATCCCAGGGTCCTGGGATCGAGCCCCACATCGGGCTCCTGGCTCAGCGGGGAGCCTGCTTCTCCCTCTCCCTCTGCCTCTCCCCTGCTCATGCTCTCTCTCTGTATCTCTGTGTCTCAAATGAATAAATAAAATCTTTAAAAAAAAAAAAAA
>NW_028054026.1:0-399 GCF_054177405.1 Leptonychotes weddellii
TCCAGCCTCCTTGCTGAGCGCCCCCACCCCAGCACCCTGGTGAGTGCGGCTCACTCTGCCTGGATGTCCCCCACAGACTAGGCCATCTCTCTGGGAAGCCGGGAGGACCAGGAAGGCTGGAAGGGCGGCGATGGGTGCAGGCCTGAGTGGGGGCCGGCAGTGGGGACAGCGAGGCCCCCCCAGCAGGGCTGGGCTGCACATTTCGTCCCACACCGGGTGCCCCAGCTTACGTTGCGATGCCGGCCAGGAGCCTCCTGTGCGGTTATTAAATCGTGATGTGACTGTAGGTGTATGATTGTCAGAGGGGGTTTTACATATTTTGGTAAATCTATAAATATGGAGTGTAATTACCCATCATTAGCATATGCTTATGTTCTGCATGAGTGCATATTGTTCCCC
>NW_028054027.1:0-399 GCF_054177405.1 Leptonychotes weddellii
ATTTTAAAAAAATGCTATAGGGAAAAAAAAGCACAGGGGAGGAGGGGAGAAGTTCAGAAATGCCTGGAGTGGATGGGAGGTGGGGTCATTACAATATTAAATAAGGCAGCCAAGACAGACCTTACTGAGAAGGTAATAAAGACAAATTTGAGTAAAGACTCAAACATGAAGAAGGGAAGGGAGTGAGCTATGTGGGTACTTGGGAAAAAATAGTGTTCCAGGGAAAGTGAACAGCCAATATAAAGACCTACATGCAAACATTCCAAGTTTATGGCAGGAAGAGCCACAACATCACTCGATGTGGTGAAATTAGCAAGAAGGAGAGTAGCAAGACATGAGGTCAGAGAGTCAACAAGAAGTCGCTTCTTAAAGGGTTTTGCAGTACTTTGTAAGTACTTT
>NW_028054028.1:0-399 GCF_054177405.1 Leptonychotes weddellii
CACAGAGAACTGTTGAGGAAATAATTTCTTTTTTTTAAATTTCTTTTTTATTTTTAAAAAGATTTTATTTATGTATTTGAGAGAGAGAGAATGAGAGAGAGCGAGTACATGAGAGGGGGGAGGGTCAGAGGGAGAAGCAGACTCCCTGCTGACAGCAGGGAGCCCGATGCGGGACTCGATCCCGGGACTCCAGGATCATAACCTGAGCCGAAGGCAGTCGCTTAACCAACTGAGCCACCCAGGCGCCCCAAGGAAATAATTTCTTATTTAAGGCCCTAAAGTTTATGCGCAGCCAGTGACCACATTTTAAAACAATGTATTTTTTCCCAATGTAAATTTCCAGCAGTCAGCAAGTACTCAGCATGGGTGATAGATGTTGCTTCCCACTTGGAGAATAAA
>NW_028054029.1:0-8808 GCF_054177405.1 Leptonychotes weddellii
TGCCAGCCAGGAAGATGGCCGGGTTTGCCCAGATCCCTTCATTAATCTGAGGTAGCAACACTCTGCATGGTGTGCAACATACTTTTTCGGCCCTCACTTGTTGCGTGATGGCAGGCTTTTACTGGACTGGGGACCTTGAGAATTATATGCTTCGGTACATAGGAAGTGCACAGATTTAAAACCTCAGTTTTATGGCCCAAGTTTAATTTTCAAGAGACTATTCTGTCAGTAGTGTGCAAGAACCTGGCTGGACTTGGAGAGATCCATCAGGAAAGAATTAAAATAATGGTGCAGAAGATCGGTGAGAGTGTGGACCCAGGCAGTGGTGGTGGTGATTCAGAAGAGGGGACAAATTTAAGAGGCCTTGAGAGACGGGCTCTGCAGGAACCGCCCAACAAACAGAGGTGAGCCTGGGGACAGCCATGTACACACATGGGACGATGTGGTCACTGAGGCACAGCGGATCAAGGGGGAGAGGCAGGTCTGGGTGCAGGAAGAAGGACATACTGAGATTGATATCTGGGAGGGATCTATCAAAAACAACTTTAAGGGCGCCTGGGTGGCTCAGTCAGTTAAGCGTCGGTCTTGGGCTCAGGTCATGATCTCAGGGTCCTGGGATCGAGCCCCACATTGGGCTCCCTGCTTGGCGGGGAATCTGCTTCTCCCTCTCCCTCTGGCCCTCCTCCCCACTTGTGCGCTCTTTCTCTCTGTCTCAAATAAATAAAATCTTAAAAAAAAAAACAAAAAACAAAAACCAGCTTTAAAAAGGGACATAATTCAGAGGCAATCATAAAATTCAAAATCATAATTACAGAAGTACAACTCTAAGTACATTTTTAAGGCAACAGAATTATACTTTAATCTCTGTTCTTCTGCAGTTTCAACCTTATTTGCCATTTTTTTAACATCCATGCGCGAGTTCCACTTACAGGAAGGAAATCACACGTCTTCTCTCCAAAGAGTCTGTTGGCAGTTCTGAGCAAGTACTGAGTGCCAGATTTGTTAACCTCCGTGAGAAGTGACCGGAAACCTTGGTGAATATCTCCGCCTCTGTTCAAACAAAGCGCCTGAAAACAGACAAGGACACGGACTTGTAACACTGCCATCTTGCTCCCACAAAGAGCTATCTCCAACCACCCCTGTGCTGAAAATCACAAAGGATCCCATCTTGAAAGGCTTTTGGTTTAACCCTCCCACAGCGCCTTTCCACGGGACACTGTTGACATTTGGGGCCACTTTGCGGCTGGCGCTAGTCTGCGCCTTCTAAGACATTTTGCAGCATTTCTGGCCTCTGCCCACTAGATGTCAGTAGCACCTCTCAGACAACCAAGCTGTGGGGACAGTGGCCAATGTCGCCCCCAGGTGTAAACCCACTTAGAAAGGCGGGTGTGAGAACTCAGGAGAGAGACAGAACAGAGCAAAGAGGTAGCTGGAATGAATCTAACACAACCTAGGGAATACGAGAATGAGCAGAAATCAACCGAAAATACTTCAGCAGCAATTTCATAGAAGTTCTGCAGACCAGACTGGGACTTCCATGTCAAGTCAGAGCGGAAATTAAGGTTGTTCCTCTGTCTCCCAATGGCCCCAGTCCAAAGCCTCCCTCCTCCAGCAAGCTGGAAGAAACCATCGCCAGAGGCACTTCCAGAGGGCTCCCACGCACCCCTGCTATCGATGGGGAGGTCATGTGCATTGGCAATGTCCTGGGACACTCACAAGACTGTCAAAGAAACTTAAGATCTTAACAAAGAGGTTAAAGACAACTTCCCTAAAGTATTTGCCACTACTTCATTTGTAGCTCAGGTCCCACAGAACCCGTTTCAGATCAATCAGATTATACATTCCCTCTCAATAATTCCAGAGACCGAAGTCCACATTTGTGCTGCTTTCTTCTAGTGCATAATCATACACTAGAAAGAACCCATTTAACAGCAAGTCCATTCAAACAGCTGCATTTCAATTTGATATATAACGTTAGCCAAAACTTAAAATGTAACAAAGGTGAAATCTGGGGACTTCTTGTGGGACAGAATGCTAGCATGCATACCTGGGACATCTGGGTGGCGGTGTTTCCTTTGGCCCCCATGAAGACCATGGCCAGGGCAGAAGAGATGCTCAGAGGGGAGAAGAACACATTTCGGGAGCTGTCCTCTTCACCCAACATTTTTAATAAGTTGATGGCAAACCTGCCATTTGCTTCATGGAGATCCTCCATCAGGGAAGGTCTGTATGGAAAGCACAACACGGAGGCACATTAGCCACGCCCACTGTCACGTCATCTGGCCATTAGCACCCGTCGGTGGATGCCGGGGGTGCTCACAAGAATAACTGCTCCCCCCCAGACACCCACGTTGAATCTCCCAAACCTCCGTTATCTTGCTCGGCATCAGGGACCTTGCAGATGTGACTGACTGAATTAAGGATCTTGAGATGGGGAGATTTCCTGCAGTATCCAGGTGGGCTCAGTGTAATCACTGGGTCCTTATAAGAGGAAGGCAGGAGGCTCAGAGTCAGAGAAGGAGATGTGACAAGAGAAGGAAAGGTCAAAATGATGCAAGGCCATGGACCAAGGAATGCAGACAGCCTCTGGGAGCTGCAAAAGGCAAGGAAACAGATTCTGCCCTAAAGCCTCCAGAAAAACATGCAACTGTGCAAAACCTACTTTGGACTTCTGACCTCCAGAACCATAAGATAATACATTTTTACTGTGTTCGGGCACTCAATTTGCAGTAAGATGCTACAGCAGCAACAGGGAACTAAGACACTGGTTTCCCTGAGTCTCTGTGCTGCTCTACTCGAAAACATTCTAGAAAATAAAAGGACAAATAGTCACCCATGATCCCATGACCCTGCAAGCTATCCTTTTTTTTTTTTCTCTATTTGCAAATATATTTTTAACTCAAAAATTTTAAAGCTACACAAGAAAAACAGATTCCAGTTTGGAAAATCAGCAAATAAGCAATACCAAAAGTACTGGAATCTTCGCCTAGAATAAGGGTCATCATGCATTATGTTCATTTTTATCAACCAGTGGATCATCACGTGATACTTCTTCTGTCAGTTTCACAGAAGACGAGCAGCACCTCCTGCAGCCTTCTTGCAACTGTATCTCATTAGCCTGGCGGGGGTGGGGGGGGGCTCCTGGATTTCTCAGGGGCAGGAGAGGAAAGAGGAGCTCAGTGGGTGGGAAGAGGACAGGGAGACAACTCAACCAGAGCCTCTCCAATGGTTGACTGGTTCCTTGAAAGCTCCTTCCTGAGATATTTTTTTCAACAGAAGACATAAGATGTCTCTGATTTAGGAAGAAAAAAAAAGTGTGATGTCAAACAAGTATAAAGGCTGCACTCTAAATACAGATTCTCCAACAGCTACAACCAGTGCAAATTCAGGTTTAAAAGAAATGATTTAAAACATCAACCAAGGGGCGCCTGGGTGGCTCAGTCGTTAAGTGTCTGCCTTCGGCTCAGGGTCCTGGGATCGAGCCCCGCATCGGGCTCCCTGCTCGGCGGGAAGCCTGCTTCTCCTTCTCCCACTCCCCCTGCTTGTGATCCTGCTCTCACTGTGTCTCTCTCTGTCAAATAAATAAATAAAATCTTTAAAAATAAATAAATAAATAAATAAAAATAAAAATAAAACATCAACCAAGGGGCATGTGAGGGCTCAGTAGGTTAAGCAGCAGACTCTTGGTTTCAGCCCAGGTCATGATCTCGGGGTGCTGGGATTGAGCCCCACGTGGTCGTGTCAGGCTCTGCTCAGAAGTGAGTCTGCTTCTGGATTCTCTCTCTCCCTCTCCTTCTGCCCCTTCTCCTGCTCATGCTCTCTCTCTCTCTCAAATAAATAAATGGGTACATCTTTTAAAAATAAATAAACAAACAAACATACATTAAACAAGAGAATACAATGATGACAAAGCTTGCACAGCAGGATGCTATACTTGACAGGTTATTTCTTAGAGGACAAAAAGGAAAGTTTCTCACTGTCCTCACCCACAGAAGCCTCGCCAGAGCCTTCCACTGCGGGGCTTGAACCCAAGAGCTGCAGGTGTGGGACAGCCGATGCGTCTGCAGTGGACAAGTCCCACGAGAGAGAGCAGCATCCAGCCTGTCTGCAGGCCACCTCCGGCCCCACATTGCCCCCCACATTTCCTTGCCTTGCAGTGGAGGACTTTTCAGAAAACAAACTAGGAGCCAGGGGGAGACGCAATCTGCACGGCACTCGGCCTACCACAAGGTGGCACCAAAGAGACCCAGAGGAGGAGAGAATTCACTAACCTGGAGGTGAGGGACATATGTCAAATGCCTACTTCTGGTTTCTTCCACCTTTCCTCTTCCTTCAATTCATTTCCACATGGGCAGGTGCTGGTCACGGCATTTCCCACCAGCGTCTGCCCCCTAGCAAGGACACCCTGGCACACACTCACCACTCCGGCACCTCGGGGGTGTGTCCCAAGTCACACCCGTGAAAACAAAGGAGCTGAACAGGATAACCGAATGACTCTCTTTCCCCCACTTCTTCTTGGTGCCCCAATCTCATGTGTACATTAAGCTTTTGAGAGGGTTGTACTTGAAACAAAGTGGAACTTGCCCAATAAATCTAAAAAGAAATGAATTTCGGGGCGCCCGGGTAGCTCAGTCAGTTAAGCATCTGCCTTCGGCTCAGATCCCAGGGTCCTGGCCGTGCGTCGGGTTCCCTGTTCAGCAGGGAGTCTGCTTCTCCCTCTCCCTCCGCCTCGCCCCTGCTTGTGCTCTCTCTCGCTTTGTCTGGCTTGCTCCATCTCAAATAAATAAAATCTTTAAAAAATAAAAGGACTGAATTTCAATATAATACGAAACAATACATCTGGGTACCAGGGCACCATTCCACTGTGTCATAAAAACACAACAATGTGGAAAGGTTTGATTTCCAGCCTATAAAATGAATTGGCATTACGCTACTTTTTCTTTTACTGGTGAATGAGGTCAGGACAATGAAAGCCTGTCCTCGGGTCTCATAGTAAGAGCAGCAGTCTTGAAGTGGAGTCTTGAAGCAGAAGCCTTGTGCTTCCAAGGATGAGACACTGCTCTCCTCCTGGGGCCCCCGAATGCCTGTGGTCTCCCCGCTCCACTCTGCCTTCCCACGGACACCTCCAGAAGTGAACTTATACAAAGAGCATTTATTATAGAACTTTCCTTATATGGGTTAGAGAAGAAATGAACAATAAAGGCCATAATTCCTGATGGGGCACTCCCACCCGAGGGGGACACAAACACAAGTGTGTGGGTTTCAAGCCAGCCCCACCCTCTGTAACCGGATAATTTACAAAGTGCTAAGGAAGCCCCCAGAGAAACGGAATAAATTCTCTCTAGAAGCTCAGGAGAAGGTGAGGGGCGAGCTGGCTTTCACGCATTGGGCAGGAGTGTGTGTGAGGCGGTGAAAGGGGAGGTGAGTGCCCCGGGGCAGTGGTGGGATTGGCAGGAGACAGACCTACCGTGGCAGGTGGCGCAGGTCTGTGTGGGGCGGAGGGGCTGGGTCTCTGTGCTTGGGTGACACGGATGCACTTGGACAAGAAGTCTGAACTTGAGCTATGGTCCGGAAAGGCAGCTATGATTTTTAAACAAAATGTTCTATAGGAGCACACTGGGTTTTAGGAAACGCAGTGGCTCTCCACGGAGCCTGGAAAAAGGCCGGGGAGCCTGCTGGCCGCCATAGCTCGGCGGCTGCCAGACAGGGAGGAAGCAGGAACCGAGTGCAAGGTGGCATTGCCCGGCGGCGGGGTGACCCATCACAGGAGGGACAGGGAGCAAGGAGAGTCAGGGAGGACGCGGAGGCTGGTTAAAAACAAGACACCAGGCCCCAGATGGAGTTGCTTATGCTCAGCCCCAGATGCAGAGCCTTAACTGAGTGACAGTTTCGGCTCTCCCCGAAATGGAATCTTAAACCAGTCAATCAGGAACGGCCTGACCAGCCCTAGTGAGGTCAACCGCCTGCCAGACCCCTGCCATCCACCAAAGGGAAGTAACTTTGCAACAACCAACCCTGTTTGGCCAGTATAGCTTCCTTGTTACCACTCCCTTCTGCTTAGAAGTCTGCTTCTGTACAGCTCTTTCTGCCTGCTAGACTGGATGCTGCCCCATTCGAATTCATCTGTGCTCCGATGAACTGAACTTTTTAATATGCCTCAGTTTACCTCTTAACAGACTCCTAGCTCACTGATGCTTGAGGCAGGTGTGACCCATTGGAAGTTTCTATGAGGAGCCAGATGGAATGAGGAAGTGATACATTCCATTTGAGATGTGCAGACTATGGTATGGTCCCTGGGTCCCTGTAACAAGGCAGCCAAGCGATGTTTGGAAATACAGGCAGGTTACTGAGTCGAGCACAAGTCCCAGAGCAAGAGATTGGGGGCCCTTAGCACCCAGACTGCGGGAGATCCTAGGCAAACGGGATGATTACAAGGTACACAGAGGCGTAAGAAGAGAAACTCACCTAGTTTTTAAGAATTCCCGGTATTTGCAGGTAGGAAGAGGAAGAAGACAAGGGCAGGACCCCAGGGCAGCCCGAGGCTGGAGGAGGAGGACTGGCGGGGAGCACCGGCGGCGGCAAGCAGCAGCACCCCCGCCGCGCCCCGAAACAGCCTGGCCAAGGGGCGGGAGCAGGAGCTGAAGAGAATCTGGGAAGTGGGGAGTCCATTAAATTAATTACTGTGGCCGCGGACGAGGTGGAAACAGGCAAGGAAGCATTTTCTCAAGCTCAGGAAAAGCAGCCAATGAAGAGCAGGTGAAAGATGTTAAAGAAAGAAAAGCAAAGAATATGGAAGAAAAACAGGATACAGGAAGGAAGGGGAAGCCTGGGAGGGAAGGAGGAGGCAGAGGGAGGGGCCTCGGAGCCTACCGGCCTCCCCGCGGGGGGGGCGCTGACCCAGCACCTCCCCGGAACTTGCCCAAGGCGCCCTGGACATTGCAGGCGAGGCTGCTCCGGGCGCGCCGGTCTCCCTGCTGCACCCGCGGCTGCTCCCACGCACCCTCCCCAGAGCTTCCGCCTGGCAGTCTCCGGCAACAGCAGCCCGGGCTTGGGTGACCGGCCTCTCCCTCCGGCTCGCAGATCGCGGCGCGGTGGCGTCGGCGGGCCGCCGTGTCCCTCCCCCTCGGCCCCAGGGCGAGTCCGCGCCCCCGCTCCTGCGCTGGCTGCCTCGGCTGACCCCGCCAGCCCCCACCTTAGAGCCGCCCGCCGCGGCCCCGCCGCTGTCCGGTCCGATCACCCCCCAGCCAACAGCCTCCCCCCGCCGTCCTCTCTTCCTCCCTGTCGGCGCGCTGCGTCCGCCTCCTGCCGGCCTCCCTCCCCGCCCGTGTCCCGCGCGCCGCCGCGCTCCCGGCGGGGGACGCCCGCCCCGAGTAGCTGGCGACCCGCGCGCTTCCCAGCCCCGGTACCCGGGAGATTCCTGCTCCTGCGGCGGCGGCTGTTCCTCCAGCTTGCTGCCTGCTTCCCCGCAGCTGCGATCCCGGGCGAGGCTTCCGGCGGCTGACTCAGAGCCGTCGGGGATCGCTCGGCACCCCTGTGTGTCGGCGGGAGGAGCCCGAGCCTCCCCCGCAGTCCTCCTGACCCGGCCTGTGTGCGCGTGGCTTCGTGGGGGAGGCTGGGGCCGCGGACCTTTGAGGGTGTCGGCGGAATGCCTCCCGCAGGCGACTGGTTTGTTTTCCTGGGTTAGGGCGCGCAGTATTGTTTGGTGTGTGTGTGTGTGCAAGGGCGGTTTCAAAACTGGGACTTCACTTTGGAAATTAAGTAAAAGCAAGAGCAGAGGTTCAAGGTTCTTAAAGCTAGTGGCTTCCAAGCTGTTTTGGTAGGACACCCATCCAAACGATTGTTGAGCACGATCTCTGGTATCAGTATTCATATTTAGAGGTGCTAATATACTAAATACTAACATATGATAAACGCTATAAAAACATAAAAATTTCCAAGAATGAGAAAAAAATTGATTAGAAATACACATTTTTTGCACTCAATTATTTCGAAACTTAATGAGATCAACGTGATGGAATATGTTTGCTTTAACCTTAATTTAATGTTTTGAAATACAGTAATTTAAAGACCTGTTTTTAAGCTCGGTTTATTTCTAAACTTGGATTGATAGCTGTCACAAGGAAATGCTTCCCAGGAAATGGGTTGATTAAAATAGAATAAAGTGGTGCGCCTGGGTGGCTCAGTCGTTAAGCGAATGCCTTCCGCTCAGGTCGTGATCTCAGGGTCTTGGGATCAGCCGTGCATCGGGCTCCCTGCTCAGAGGGAAGCCTGCTTCTCCCTCTCCCCCTCCCCCTGCTTGTGTTCCCTCTCTCGCTGTGTCTCTCTCTGTCAAATAAATAAATCTTTAAAAAAAATAAATGAAATAGAATAAAGTCATCATCATTGGTTCTACTGACTAAACCCTGACACTTGATTTTCATTCACATACTAAGTGTACAAAGATTTCTGGTTGAAATCTAAATATTCAAAATCTATTTATCCTCTTGAAAATCATTGGCTTTTGCAAACCCAGATTTTTCAATGTGTACTTTCAGCTTGAACAGTTAGAAACCCACCAAATCTTTTCTTTTTGGAAGATTTTTGTGAAGTTTAGGAAAATTATATTTGCAAGTTTTTTAAGTGCCCAAATGTGAGAGTTTTAACAACTTTTTCTAGTAATGAAATCATATGAAGATGGAAAAACATGCCAATGGGTGTTCTCAAATGATCACTTTACAATCCTCCAAAATCAGTTGATTGCACATTCATAGATAAAAAAACGCACCTTTACCTGAAGGCAATCAGTCAACTGGGCATTTAAAAAAAAAA
>NW_028054030.1:0-399 GCF_054177405.1 Leptonychotes weddellii
GTAAACCTAAGCAGTGGCTGCACCTCTCTCAACGCCGATCTGTAAAATGGGAACGGGTGCGAGGCATCTTTCCAGCGGCCGTGACGAGGGAAGAGCTCAGTCATGAAAGGCAAAGAGTCCGGTGCCGGGCTAGTCTGTGCTCCAGGAACAGGAGCTGGGGCTGCTACTGAGTGATCTCTCTTTATTCACCTCTCCCCAGCATCTCTCCAAAGATGGCAGCAGCGGCATTAACCTCCAGAACAACCAGAGCAACCCTCTCCTCCGGGCTAGGAACCATGCTAAATGAATTGCATGCTTTTTCTATTTAAACTTTATAAAAAAAAATTCCAGAAAGTGGTAGTTTTTACAGATGAAGAACTCCAGACTTAGGGATGAGATTTGTATAAGCTCAAATGCTAG
>NW_028054031.1:0-399 GCF_054177405.1 Leptonychotes weddellii
ATCCTTGGGGTAAATACCCAGTAGTGCAGTTGCTGGGTTGTACGGTAGCTCTATTTTCAACTTTTTGAGGAACCTCCATACTGTTTTCCAGAGTGGCTACACCTGCTAGCATTCCCACCAACAGTGTAGGAGGGTTCCGCTTTCTCCGCATCCCTGCCAACATCTGTCATTTCCTGACTTGTTAATTTTAGCCATTCTGCCTGGTGTGAGGTGGTATCTCATTGAGGTTTTGATTTGGATTTCCCTGATGCCGATCAATGTTGAGCACTTTTTCGTGTGTCTGTTGGCCGTTTGGATGTTGTCTTTGAAAAATGTCTGCTCATGTCTTCTGCCCATTTCTTGATTGGATTCTTTGTTCTTTGGGTGTTGAGTTTGATAAGTTCTTTATAGATTTTGGAT
>NW_028054032.1:0-399 GCF_054177405.1 Leptonychotes weddellii
ACTAATGTCTGTATTGATTTGTTCCCTGGCAGTCAGTACTGTCTCTTGTTCTTTTTTTTTTTTTTTTTGAGGTGAGTTTTTCTGTCTTGTCATTTTGTCCAGAGGAGAATAGATGAATGAGACAACAAAATGCTAAAAAGGTAACAACAACCCCAGAAAAATATATATTAAACAAATCAGAAGAGACCCAATACCAGGGAGAAAAGAAAGGGGATAAAAAGGAATATGATAAGGCTGGTGAGTAGAACAGAGCCACACACTAGATTTTGGGTGTATTTTGGTCTGTTAGAAGAAATTGCCCCCCAAAATTTTAAAAATCAAAACTTGTATATGTATACAAAAATAAGGGTAAATATGATGAAGGGATGGAATATGGCTGTAAAGATGAAAAGTAAAAAA
>NW_028054033.1:0-399 GCF_054177405.1 Leptonychotes weddellii
TTTTTTTTTTAAAGATTTTATTTATTTATTTGACAGAGAGAGACACAGCGAGAGAGGGAACACAAGCAGGGGGAGTGGGAGAGGGAGAAGCAGGCTCCCCGCAGAGCAGGGAACCCGATGCGGGACTCGATCCCAGGACCCTGGGATCATGACCTGAGCTGAAGGCAGTCGCTTAACCAACTGAGCCACCCAGGCGCCCCGAGAATATGACACAATTTAGAGAGTTAAAAACAAAGGAAAAAAAACCCTGCAAACTTCTCAACAGAAGAACAGGGTACTTATAAAGGAAGAAACATCTGCTCACCTCAGATTCCCCACCAACCCAGAACCACCATCTCCAGAGGCTTATATGAAGAGGGTTGTGACCCAAGAATTCTGTGTTCAGCTAAATTGTCTTTC
>NW_028054034.1:0-399 GCF_054177405.1 Leptonychotes weddellii
CGGGGAGCCGCGTGTGTGAGCTCCCAGAGCGGTGTGCAGAAACACCTGCTCGCACTCCGCCCTTGTGACGGTGCTGTGGGTGTGGGGAACCGAATGATGTCCCATTGCGAAGGTCATTCTTTTTTCCAATAAACGTTGGACCTTAACTCCCTTTACTATGTCAACATCATCCAAGGCAGTCGCTTCTGGTTCTTCATGCAGTGGGGGCTGTGTGGGGACCAGGCATTGTTCTGTCGTCCCACTGTCCTGGCACACATCAGGCTTTAAAGACACACGCGGCTTGATGCATGAATGAAATAGACAATATTCTGCCGATGCTCCGTGATCAATCATGGGCTCATCTACATGCCACCGAAGGTCAGATCTGCTAGTCTGAACCCGGCGCTTGGTGTTGAGGAG
>NW_028054035.1:0-399 GCF_054177405.1 Leptonychotes weddellii
GTATGAATGTATGTATGGTACATATATGTGATATTTTCTTACCTCTGAATGGTATTACCAAATTAATAAAGGAGCACTATTCTAAATGAGCTTAGAAAAAAGTAGGCACTTAAAAGTTAAACTTGAAACTCCCAGAAATATAGGCACTAACTCAAATGCTTTTCTTTTTTTTTCTTAACTTTTTTTTTTTTAAAGATTTATTTATTTATTTATTTGAGACAGAGAGAATGAGAGACAGAGAGCATGAGAGGGAGGAGGGTCAGAGGGAGAAGCAGACTCCCTGCTGAGCAGGGAGCCCGATGCGGGACTCGATCCCGGGACTCCAGGATCATGACCTGAGCCGAAGGCAGTCGCTTAACCAACTGAGCCACCCAGGCGCCCTTTTCTTAACTTTTTAAA
>NW_028054036.1:0-399 GCF_054177405.1 Leptonychotes weddellii
TCTTTTAAAAAAATTAAAAAAAATGAATTTGTAAGTATTGAAATATTTCTCACTTTTAATTTTTAATACATATAATGATAGATATCACCCATATAAATGAATATCTCTTTGGGGTCCACAGTAATTTTGAAAAGTTGTAAAGGAGTCTGGACCAAAAAATTTGAGAACTGCTAATGTAGAGGCATGAGAATGGGATCCAATAGGATAGTATCAACTTCTCAGAGTCTGAGCTCCATTGAACATCTTACTAAATTTGGTTCCTTTTGGGAACAGCTGACAAGGAGCTGATGAAGAAAGAGCCTGGTAGAGGTGGACATCTGGCAGGGAGTGATAAGGGGAGTTACAGCTGGGGACTTTAGGGGAAATGGTAGGCCTGGAAAAGGGTGCTTTTAGATAGAG
>NW_028054037.1:0-399 GCF_054177405.1 Leptonychotes weddellii
GAAGGAAATTGACCTTTAGAAAGGGATACATAGCGTGAGAGGGAATGCAGAAAGACTTCTTTCAAAAAAAAAATGACTGAGTAGCTTGGCTGGAGTAAAAATAATCTAAGGGTAAGTACAAAATAGGAGGTCTGAGGATTGTAAATGAGATAATGAGTCATGGAAAGGGATTTGGGGAAATGAAGACCTGAATGATTAAACTTTGTGTAAGTAGGAGTTACATTATCCTAGTAGATTGATATACAGGATGGGTGGGGGAGGGGCTAAATGGATGAGAGGTATTAAGAAGGGCACTTGTGATGAGCACTGGGTGTTATATGTAAGTGATGAATCACTAAATTCTACTCCTGAAACCAATATTACACTATATGTTAACTAACGAGAATTTAAATAAAAACT
>NW_028054038.1:0-399 GCF_054177405.1 Leptonychotes weddellii
GGTCTTTCTGTGACCCCGAAGGTCCTGCAACCAGACTGTCCCACGAGGGTTCCACCCCCTGCTTAGCCACCGGAGTGACGTCCCTCAGCGGAGCGGACTTCTAAAAGTTCCGAATTTGTGCTCCGCGGCTCTATCACTTGCCAGAAGCAGCCAACAGAGGCCCCCTCCCCCACACGGTCTATCCTCCCGAATATCATCTCGGATTCACTTCTCCTCATGTCCTACCTTCCAGAAAGTGGTCGCTTTTCTGTTCAGAGAATTGTTGCTATTCTTTTCTTTGATCTCCTGTTGAGTTTGTAGGTGTTCAGAATGGTTTCATCCTTATCCAGCTGAATTCCTGGGACCAGACAAAATCCAGGTCTCCTACTCTCTGCCATCTTGCTCCATCCCCAGTTCTAG
>NW_028054039.1:0-399 GCF_054177405.1 Leptonychotes weddellii
TTTATGCACAAATTCTAAAAGTAATCTTTAATCCCAACTGAACTTGGTACCCCAAGATTTAAAAAAAATTTTAATGATATTTACATAATAAATAAAATTTTAATCACTCAGTTCTTCCTCATCACTGAAATACGTGCTTTTCTTTATCCTTGGGCGTCTTGAATCATCTGATGTTGAGGGACCCCCTGAACTGGGTTTCAATTTTTTCTGTTCTTCTTCAATTTTGGCTTGCTGGAAATAATTTTTTGAGGTACAGGCAGATTAAGCTGGCTCAAAGTAAAAGAAAGCTGAAGTTTGAACAGAGGTAAGACACAAAGGCCAGATACTTTTTTTTTAAGATTTTTTAATTTATTTATTAGAGAGAGCGAGAGAGCACAAGGGGGGAGGGGCAGAGGGAGA
>NW_028054040.1:0-8808 GCF_054177405.1 Leptonychotes weddellii
GGCGCCTGGGTGGCTCAGTTGGTTAAGCGACTGCCTTCGGCTCAGGTCATGATCCTGGAGTCCCGGGATCGAGTCCCGCATCAGGCTCCCTGCTCAGCAGGGAGTCTGCTTCTCCCTCTGACCCTCCTCCCTCTCATGCTCTCTGTATCTCATTCTCTCTGTCTCAAATAAATAAATAAAATCTTAAAAAAAAAAAAAACTATCCTCCTATCAGAATTCATCTTTCTTCTTCCAAATTTTCATCAAGTAGAAAGTCAAAGTGCCCCTCAAAGTTCACCCATCCAACTCTACACAGTTGGTGTGTATCCTTCTAGATGTTTAATAAATGTAAATACATATAAATGGAATCTTCTTTTTTAAATTTAACAATAGATTGTAGACATCTGTTGCATCAATACTATTGGATCTACCTTGTCCTTTTCAATGGCTCATTATATTCAATGGCATCCATGTACCATACTCTATTGAACCAGTTCTCTGCCCATGGAAATGTAGATAGTTCCCAATTACCTGGGATCCTGCATTCATCATCATTTTAAATACATTTACACAAATGTATCTGATTATTTAGGCCAAATTTCTAAATATGGAATATCCAGATCAAGGAGTATGAATATTTAAAATTTGGATACCTATTGCCTGAATGTCCACCCCTAAAAATGATTTTTATTGTATTTTATCTATATTATTTTCCCTTTCTTCTAGCTCTGACCACATTTTACCTTGGGTTATATTTCACTTCCATCTATATTAGTTTGCTAGGATAACAGTAACAAAATACTATAAACTAGGTTGATCAAATAACAGAAGTTTATTTTCTCATGGTTCTGGAGGCTAGAAGTCTAAGATCAAGGTATCAGTAGGTTAGTCCCTTCTGAGGCCTGTCTTCTTGGCTTAGAGATAGCTATTTTCTCTCTGTGTCTTCATCTAGTCTTTCTTCTGTCTATGTCCTCATTTCCTCTTCTTACAAAACTCCAGTCATACTGGATTAGGACTCACCCTAATTTCCTCATTTTAGCTTAATTACCTCTTCAAAGATACTTTCTCAAAAAAGAGTCACATTCTGAGATATTGGGGGTTAGGACTTCAACATACAAATTGGGGAATGGGGGGCACAAATCAGCCCATAACATTATCTGTCATCTAATGCTTCCTCTTTGAATTTTCGGAATATCTAGTGAAGAAGAAGAAGAAGAAGAAGAAGAAGAAGAAGAAGAAGAAGAAGAAGAAGGAGAAGGAGAAGGAGAAGGAGAAGGAGAAGGAGAAGGAGAAGAAGAAGAAGAAGAAGAAGAAGAAGAAGGAGGAGGAGGAGGAGGAGGACGAAGAAGAGGGAGGGGGAGGAGGAGGGAGGAGGAGGAAGACTGAGGACTAGGAGAAGAGAAGGAAGGAAAGGGAGGGAGAAGGGGAGGAGGAGAAGTATTCAGTGATTTCCTGTTAATTAAATGCGTTTGCCCAGCACCATAGTTGTTGCCCATGGTCCACAGTTCTGCCCATAGAACAAGGTAGGCACTAGTCCAGACTTCTCAAATGGAATGCCAACTTTGCCAGTCAATTGCTCTGTGACGTCAAGCCAGTTGTCTAACCTCTCTGAGCCTGTTTTATCATCTATAGTAATAATAACATTCACTCACTCCAAAGAATTACTAAAGAGTTCAAATGAAAGATCCATGTGAATGTGCTTCCTAGAGAGCTAAGCATGGGATAAAGACTAGTGGCAGTTGACACTCTGCCTCTTCTTGCCTCTGCTTCTCCCACTACCATGTCCATACATCCCCACCTGCCTTTGCCTCTGCAGAGTTTACTTATCCCAAGAAGAGGCTTGCGTCCTGCGCAGTCTCCAAAGGCAATTAGGGCTCACCCTCCCTCCCCAGGGTTTGTGAAACTCTATGCATTCCATGCTTCTAGGAACATTAACCATGATTTGGTGACACTGTCCCAAAGGGGACCAATTGGCTTTGGGATAGCGGATGATGACTTCATTGGTAAGGCCATTAATCATAATTATGAAGGAATGAAATGGCTGTCAATTTGCCCATTCCTAATAACACCTAGTTAATAAGAGGGTCTTTTTCTTTCTCACAGTGGAAATGGATGGCAGAGGATACTGTTTCTGGGAGAACATTACATGTCTTGGATGGCTGAAATGCTGTGGCCAGTGGAAGTCACTCAACTTTTGGCTGGATGCCTCAGCAGCACTCTCTGAGCCGTGCAATAACCTCTCTGAAATGCACTGCTGCTCCTGTCTTATTGCTTAATTAATCCACTTCTAATTGATATGGCTATGCATTACCGTGGCTGCTTCCCCGCTGTGAGAGCCCATAAAAACAGATTTGGCTTTTTAAACAGGACTCTTGAAACAATGTCAAGAACATGAACTTCTCAATGACATCATACTTGGTCAAGAAATGTAAGTCCCATGACTTTGGCCAAATAGAATCCTGACATCTAATAAAAATGTCCAGGTCCACTGAAAGCAGTATTATATTTCAAAGGATTTATATTACAAGGAGGCGGGGTAGAGGGGAGGGGGGAGGAGGACAAGAACTAATTGGAGAGTGGGGGTTGATATTGCCTCTCCTGGTGGATGCCCCTCTTATTCCTTCCCCCTAATCCTATCACAGTAACACCAAAGCTTCTATCAGGGACCTGAGTAGTAGGCTATGTGAACCACTAGCCTGAATGCTAGGTCATTTGTATCAGTCAATTCTAGATGTTTGTGAGAAAAAGTTCCAAAAATACACTGAGAATCCAAATCCCAGCTCCATCTCTCCCTCGCTGGATGCCCTTGGACAAATTACCTAACCTCCCTGGCACCCAATTCTCTCAGACATTAAAAAAAAAAAATCACATTAACATCATGTTAGGCTAGGGTTGGGAACAAAGTCTTTCCAAATTACATATAATCAAAAACATCTTTAGAAAATCCTTTAAACCACTGTTGTCTCCATAAATCTATCCACAGCAATCCTCAGGCGCATTTAACTTTGAGTTCGAAAAGGAAAGCCTAGATGATGGGCCAGCAAATTATGGCCCTGGGCCAAACCCAGCCCATCACCTGTTCTTATAAGTTTTATTGGAGGAATGCCTGGGTGGCTCAGTCGGTTGAGCATCCGACTGGCTTGGCTCAGGTCATGGTCTCAGGGTCCTGGGATTGAGCCCCACATCAGGTTCTTGCTCAGTGGGGAGTCTGCTTGAGATTCTCTCGCTCTCTCTCTCCCTCTGCCCCTCCCCTACTTTCACACGCACATGCATGCACCCTCTCTCTCTCAAAAATAAATAAATATTTTAAAAAATAAAGTTTTATTGGAACATAGACACATTCATTCATTTACATATTGTCTGTGGTTGCTTTCCCGCCGAACCAGCAGAGCTGACTGGTTGACACATAGGTCATAAAGCCCACAAAGTCTAAAATACTTACCATCTAGCCTTTCACAGAAGTTTGTTGAGTCCTGGTCTAGGCACAGATGTGTGTCCATCCCACCCACTCTGTCTTTAAGATAACTAACCAAATCCATCTCAGTGCATGGAGAGAGGTGGAGAAATCTAACGCACACCACTTGCCTGCAGTGTAGTTTCCATTGGGCTGTGATAGTAAACCTCCACTGCTCTCAGTTTGGGTTAATGGCATTGATCACTGACTTTAAAGGAGTCTTGGTGTAGGAATTAGGTTCTAGACGTCAGCTCTAACCGCACTTGGGATTTGATTTCTCTGAACACAGCGCCCCCCTTTTCCCAAACAAAGTAAAAGAGCGGGTGAGGGATGTCAGCACAGAAGCAAGGCCTTTGGGGAGAGTTGGGGGCGGGGGCAGTCTGCGTTCCCCTGGGAGTTGGCGGGGTGAGAGACTGAAGAATTCTCTGTGAATCGGGACTTCTTGTCTACTGGCTCCACAGGAGCCTTTGACAGGCTGGCTCTGTCGTCAGTAGAATGCAGGCAGTTCCCAATTTTATCCCCACCACTTTGCCTGTCTTCTGGACCGAGAGCCTTCCTCAGAGCCCAAGCTGATTCTAGTGCCTTCGTTCTCTCACGCGGCAGCAAGACACTTCACAGGCGATATTAATCATGCTGATTAGGCATGACCTCCCCTTTTGTAAACTCATGTTGATGGCCTCAAACCAATCAGTACCTGTCGCAATGTTTATGGTCCCTAAATGAGGGTGGAAGACAGTGTGAGGAGAGAGTGTTTTGTGTGGGAATTATGAGTCCCTCCAGGCCAGGCATGCTGGTAGCAGCTAATGCTTCTGACCGAAAGTAGTTTCCAGAAATTTCCTCATTGACGTAGCTTCTTCTTTTCGGCTCCCCACCACACAGCTTTTTTGAGGTATGATTGACAGATAAAAACTATATATATTTAAGCTGAACAACATGATTTTTTTAAAGTAGGCTCCATGTCCAGTAGCATGGAGCCCAACGGATACCTTGAACTCACAACCCTGAGATCAAGACCTGAGCTGAGACCAAGAGTCGGATGCTTAACTGACTGAGCCACCCAGGCGCCCCAACATGATTTTTTTTTTAAAGCGTACAATGTGATGGTTTAACATACTTATGCATAGTGAAACGATTAATACAATCAGTTTATTAACACATCCATCCCCTCATAGTTATCTTTTTGGTTGCGTGTGTGGTGAGAACACTTAAGATCTACTCTCTTAGCAAATTTTCAGTATACAATACAGTATTATTAACTATCATCACCACGCTGTATATTAGATCCCCAGAATTGATTCATCTCACAGCTCTTTTATGGTCTTCATTTGTAAGACTGCCCCTTGTTGGTGAAAGGAAAATCACATTCTATTTATGTAGCTCCTTTTCCTGCATGCATTGTCTCCCCAAAAAGGTGCTTGAGACTAGTGGCAACAAACCTGCCATCTTGATTCAAACTGCCAGGAAATGAATCCTGTGTGCCTCTTAGTAGCCAGCTACCTTGTAGGAGTGGGAACTGCTTTATACCTTGGTTAAATCATCTGCAAATGGGAAACAGTAGTCAAGGCCAGCTTCATTCATAGACGGGGACATCTGCAGTTGCACAGAACCCAGCGCTTAGCAGGGCTCCCAACTGGTTTAGCACTCTGTTGTCCCCATCTTGAAATTCTCAGTAATTTTTGAACAAAGAGTCTCACATTTTCCTTTTGCACTGTGCCGTACAAATGTTGTAGTTGTCTTGAAGAGGGTGCTGACCTTGTAGGGATAACTGGGATAGATGAATGCATGGGAAGTTCTCAGTTCAGTACCTGGCATGCTGTATGACCTGTTTTCCAATGAGCTCCATTTGCTTCCCAAATAAAACCAGATAAGGAGCTGCTGTCAGGTTCTCTGGTCATTAGAAATGCCTGGTGGAAGTGTGAGTTAAGGAACAAATAATCCAACGGGTATCTACTGAACAGATGCTCAAGCGCTTATTTGCTGATTGTCAAGGCTAGCCGGCAGCAAAACAGAGGAGACTGTGCTGTTTGTCAGCCAAGTCTTTCTTTTCTATCTCAGATTTGCCCTGAGGACTCATGATTCACCTCCACTTCTCAGGGTTCCACCCTCTCACAATGCACCAGCTGAATTTGACCACCTTGATCCACTTCCCATGGGACCTGCCCCAGGTAACACAGTTAGAACATTAATGTCCCTGATGAGCACTGTAACTTCACAACCTTCATTACCACCTTGGCATACAAAGCTTTCTCAGTTTCTGCCCGAGATTAATCACTTCCCTGGATGATTGACAATGGGAACATTCATTTCCTTCAGAGAAAAACACTCTTTCCACCCACTGGATGTCATCTTGTCACCCAGGTCTCAAAAGACAGCCACAAAAGAGCCAGCCATTGGTACATTTCACAAGGTCTGGGCTGTCCGGTCTTATTCATGACTAATTTGTTCTGCTATGTAGACCCTTCCAGAGACTATAGATGACTACTGTTAAAATGAGATGAGCTCAAGGAGAGAAGACATGAGAATGAGTTCTGGACCAGATAGAAGCTGGGGAGAAAGATAGAAGGACCCGGTACCAGCCAAATTACTTTTCTTTTAGTATTCAAACTATAGTGAATCCAAGTCGCCATAAGCTCAGGTTATCTGAAGTCCAGCCTTTCCCTAGGGGTTTCTCCTCAGATATTACGAGGGATCCTCAGGGTTACTTAACCAACCTGTGAATCAGCCCCCATCTACTGCCACCTTCCAGCAGAGAGTTACTCTCAAGTGTCACCCTGAAAGCATGACAGCCTCATTTTCTGCTCTTGGTTGCCCAGGAGCACTTCCCCCTACCATGGCTATAGTATCTCTACAGCTAGAACCCAAACAGCTCAAGAAATCCAAAGAAATGCCCTGGAAATTGCATACCATCACCAATGCCCTGCTTGTACCCCAACCATTGATAGAGAACAGGCTCTACTGATTGGCTCAGGCTTCCATGGTTTGTCAAGTATGAGAAACGGTGGTCACACTCTAGGAAGTCCTTTGGCAAAACTGCCCCAAACTGCAAAACAGCTTTGTGTGAATTAAGAGATGAGCTAGATGTTAGACCAAGGTGGGGACATTTTTACAGTATTGCCAGACATTTTGCAAATGAAGGCGATTGCTCCAAAAATGTCAGTGTGAGTAAGCAGTGGCTTGGGCCTTTTACTGGGTCAAGGCAAGCTCAGGCTTTAGACCTTTTCGTCTGCAAATTCAACAGCACACTAGGACAGGACCCACCTGGATTAGGCAGAAATGTGTGCTTCCACTACTATGGTGGCTATAGGGCCGATAAGATCAACTGAAATTTGCAAACCCACATTGCCTGTCTTCCCTGAGATCTTACTGGGGGGGGGGGGGGTCACTTACAATAGATAGAGCAGCCAGGGAGTAAAAGTTCCCCAGCCCCCAACATCTATCCCAGACAAATGAGACGTAGATAAAACAGGAGACTCTTAAAGAGTAATTCTGAATGCTTTGAATTCTTAAAAAAAAAAAAAACCTCCAAACAAGATTCTCCTAGGAGAAGATAGAAAAATACAACTGAAATGAAGCTTTTTGGAAATGAAAAAGAAATGGCACATTTGACAAAGGTCAGCTGGCCAGGCTCCTGTGATGACAGCATCCTGGGAGTATTAATATGTACCAAGAGCTGTAAATGGTTGCAAAAATGTACATGGATTCCTTGACATAATGTACTAGCTCACACCATCTGCCACTTTCAGCCGTCATGGGCTGCATGCTTGAAATCCTTTTTAATCACTTTCACTTAACAAGAAGTTGAGCTCAAAGCTAATTGTTGAAAATCTGCCACTAGAGTGGTTCCTTGGGGTTGTTGCTCTGGTGACCTTTTAGGACATCTAAGATGGGCAGAAGTCTACCAAAGAATGCCAAGAATTTTGAAACTTCATGTGCTAGTCCACATTGACTTCCAAATTGAGCTTTTTTTATGCTAATGTGGCCATACATAGCAGGCAGACCAGTGGAATCCCCACATACAGACATGCAGTTTCCACAAAGTCAGTTGAATGTGCTCAGGGAGAAATAAAACAAGTTTTTAATAGAATATGGTCCCTACACATAAGCCAACTATTCTTTCTCAAGAAACTCAAGATCTAGTCAACTCAAGAAACCATGAGTCCAACACTTCAAGGTGAATATGGACATTCTGGACTTATCCAGGTCTGATACTGTATGCCCCAAACCATATTTGCTATATATCCTGGTGAGTTTAAAATATGTTTCAATGAAATTTTTGATTATACACACTTCTTGCCTTATATAAACGTTTAGAGCCTAACCCGAGTCTTAAGAGTTAAGCCTTCTTTTGACATTCTCTTCAAGTCCACAGAAAGCCAACCTCTCTTTGGAGATTAGTGGAAGTATGTGTAAGGAAAGTGAGAATAACCATAGCTGGTGGGTGCTGTGATCTGTGAGGTAGACTCTTCAATTTACAGTCGGTTTGTTTTGTTTTCTCAGGGAATTGTCCTCTTGGCAACATTTTGCCAAAAAGTCAACTTTAAGGCCCAAATAAGCAGATTTTCTAAGAGGGAAATAAAGACCTTCCCCATCCTTCAAAAAAACACAGGAGAGAACAAATCCAAGATCAGACCTATATAAATCCTGTGTATCCTGGAAAGATACATGCTGGAAACACACACTGGCATTGGAATAGGGGCAGTTATATAGTGAGGCTTTTAGAGGTGAGCTACAGGCATTTGTCCCTCCTGCACTGAAACGGTCTTTGGAGTCTCATTGGCCAAATGGACTGATCTTAACACCAATTCCTTTACTCTCTATTGGCTCCTAGATTTGTTCACCATAGAATGAATTTGTTTTCCACTATGCCTCAAATGCATCTCATGACAGTTAATTTTATGCCTCAACTCACCTGGGCCATAGGGTGCCCAGATATTTGGTCAAACATTTTTTTTGAGTGTGTCTGTAAGGGTGTTTTAGGGTGAGATTAACATTTGAATTGGTAGACAGAATAAAGCAGATTGCCTTCCCTAATGCAGATGGGCCCCACCCAATCAGTTGAAGGCCTGAAGAGAAAAGGCTGAATCTGAGAGCTTGAGCTGGGGCATAGGTCTTTTCCTACCTTCAGACTTGAACTGACATATTGGCTCTTCTTGGATCTCAAGTCTGCTGGCTTTTATTTTTTTTTTTTTTAAAGATTTTATTTATTTATTTGAGAGAGAGAGAATGAGAGAGAGCACATGAGAGGGGGGAGGGTCAGAGGGAGAAGCAGACTCCCTGCCGAGCAGGGAGCCCGATGCGGGACTCAATCCAGGGACTCCAGGATCATGACCTGAGCCGAAGGCAGTCGCTTAACCAACTGAGCCACCCAGGCGCCC
>NW_028054041.1:0-399 GCF_054177405.1 Leptonychotes weddellii
ATTTCAGCTCTGAGACAGAACTCTGGGAGACCTGAATGGATCTGAGGGCAAGGTCCAAGGGCAGATACAAGGGCAGACAGGAATAGAAGGGTTGAGCTGATGGAGGGCAGGGCAGGGCGGGGCGGGGGGGGGGGACAGGCTTGGGGGCCAGAGGAGACTCATTCAGACTCTTCATAATCTTCCCTCTATCAGTCATGGGCTCACTCAAAACTCAAGAGGCTGGTTATGTAGACACGGCAAGCCTTCTCTTGACCTCAGTCCTGTTCTTCTGGGGAAGGGGGGTATGAAGAATCCCCTGCGTCCCTGCGTGGAAACCGCGGCCACAAACGCATGCGCAGTGATGCATCCAGAAGTTAGGCAGGCCTAGCCCTCAGCGAGGGGTGCGGGGAGAGCGTCTTC
>NW_028054042.1:0-399 GCF_054177405.1 Leptonychotes weddellii
GCAGGGGCTTGGCTGTCGGCGGGAGGTTTCAGGGAGGGGGACATGAGCCACAGTCTGCATCGACATGCCGGGGCCAGCTTGATGCCCCTGCCGGCGTGTCCCCGGGTCCCCGCAGGTCTCCATGGTGTTCCTGCAGCTCTCCGTGCTCTCCGGAGCCTCGAGGTCCCACGGGTCCTTGAAGAGGCTCTGTCCTCCCACCACGAGCCAGGAAGGACCCTCCTGGGACCGCAGACTCCGAGAACCTGTCCCGGGTGAAAAAGATGGTGGCTGCACTGTGGGGGCTCTGGGGTCGCAGGCAGCAGAATCCACGCTGAGTTCTGAAGCAAGGACGAGAGCACGTGACCAGAAGGACGTGGGGAGCAGGGCACCAGGCTCGGAGGGCGGGGACCAGGGCGTCCT
>NW_028054043.1:0-399 GCF_054177405.1 Leptonychotes weddellii
CACACTGAGCAAAAGTGACTGAGGGGAGGTGTGCCTGGGTGGCTCAGTTAAGCGTCTGCCTTGGGCTCAGGTCATGATCCCAGGGTCCTGGGATCGAGCCCTGCATCTGGTTCTCTGCTCAGTGCGGAGTCTGCTTCTCCCTCTGCCCCTCCCCCCTGCTCATGTGCTCTCTCTCTCTCAAGTAAATAAATAAAATCTTAAAAAAAAAAAAAAGAAAATACATATGACTGAATGGAATTATCCTAGCAATGTAATAAGATAAAAATATTCTATGTAATCCACCATTTTAACAGAAAATAAGAGTAAACACTGAAGAATTATATTTCATGAAAATTAAAAATTTCTCCTCCTCAGAAGATATCATTAAGAAAATGAATAGGCAGGGGCGCCTGGGTGGCT
>NW_028054044.1:0-399 GCF_054177405.1 Leptonychotes weddellii
TGTTTTTCCATATCCATGGTTCTCTCAGGTTAATTGAGCATTAATCTCATAACGGATATCATATACCATATACAACTAGTTGGATTGCATGTCTGATTTTAATATATAGATCATAATTGTGCTGAATAATGAAGATAGTGAGATATTTGCCTTTTGGAAAATGTGTAACTTGATATCTACATACTATCATTGTGATTTTAATTGAAAATGCTGTGTGTCATGAAATAAAAATTAATTTTAAATACAATTTCATGAAAGAGTGAACATTTATCTATTACTAGAGATATGCATGCTGACCATCTCCTGTCCCTATTAGAAATGTTAACATACTGACATATTGTGCACCTGTAAACTGGGGGTCTTGCCTTTGAGGTCAATTCAGTGATTGCTTCATTTTCA
>NW_028054045.1:0-399 GCF_054177405.1 Leptonychotes weddellii
CATGATGACTATTATAAAAGGGGCAATAGCTGGTGCTCTGGGGATGTGTCACAGGGGATGGACACAAGCCACCATGTAATAGAGGTTCTTTCTGGAAATCAAGAAAGATTACACATGATTTTCTATTTGTTCCCATTTTTTTTTTTCAGACTTTGAATTTAGAACAAGACTTGTGTTACCAGAAAAGACACAAAGTTCACTGAGTGAAAAAAATTCAAACAAAGCATTTTGGGTCTGCTTCATCTCTTTTAATCAACAACTTCAGAAATTTAAAGCTCATTTTAAAACACATTAAAATTTAAACTAGGACACATCGCATGTTTTTTTCCTGGATTAGTCAATGACAGATGCTGATTTTTTTTTTCTAATCCTGAATATTCTAAGAGCACTTGGATTAAA
>NW_028054046.1:0-399 GCF_054177405.1 Leptonychotes weddellii
AAATCTAGACATAGATCTTACATCTTTCACAAATAATTAACCCAAAACACATCACAGTATCACAGACCTAAATGTGAAATGCAAAACTACAGAACTCCTAGATGTTAACAGAGGAGAAAACCTAGATGGCCTTGGGTATAGCGATATCTTTTTAGATTCAACACCAAAGATATAATCCAAGAAAGAAATAATTGATAAGCTGGACTTCATTAAGATTAAAAACTTCTGCTTTGCAAAAGACAATGTCAAAAGAATTAGAAGACAAGCCACAGACTGGGGGAAAATTCTTGCAAAAGACACATCTGATAAAGGACTATTATCCAAAATATACAAAGAATTCTTAAAATGCAACAGTAAGGAAACAAACAACCCAAATAAAAAAATGGGCCAAAGACCTTA
>NW_028054047.1:0-399 GCF_054177405.1 Leptonychotes weddellii
CTTTTCTTCTCTTAACATCATAAATCCAGGAAGAGCATGATAGTCTTCTGAATTAATGCTGTCCTCCTTGGATTCAGATCTTGGTTCCACTGCTTACTAGCTGTGTGACATTGGACAGGTTGCCTAATGTCTCTGAATTTCAGTTACTTCATTTGCAAACCATTACCTATCTCATAGAATTTTCTTTAAAGCTGGCTAGACTAACTCCATATTCCTCCAGAAAGTCTTCCTTGACTACCTGAGGTGGAGCTGCCCTTCTATGTACTCCCATAGTACCACCGCGTGCATGAGCCGTAACACGTGAGACATCATGCTGAAATGATTCCTGTGCAGGACTCTCTCTTCTGTGACTAGCCTAGAGCTCCTTAAGAGTAGAGAGTGTTTTAATCTGCTTTGTTT
>NW_028054048.1:0-399 GCF_054177405.1 Leptonychotes weddellii
AGAGTGTTGAAAGGAAAAACTGCCAACTAAGAATTCTATATCCAACCTAACTATTCTTCAAAAATGAAAATGAAATAAAGATATTTCCAGATAAATAAAACCGAAAGAATTCATTGGTAGGAGAACTGCTCTATAAGAAATATTAAAGGTTATCCTTTATGTTGGAAGTAAATGAGATTAGAGGGTTATTCAAATGCACCGGAAGGAAGGAAGAACACTAGAAATGGTAAATATGTAATTAAATATAAAAGACTAGGGCGCCTGGGTGGCTCAGTTGGTTGGGCGACTGCCTTCGGCTCAGGTCATGATCCTGGAGTCCCGGGATCGAGTCCCGCATCGGGCTCCCTGCTCGGCAGGGAGCCTGCTTCTCCCTCTGACCCTTCCCCCTCTCATGTGCTC
>NW_028054049.1:0-399 GCF_054177405.1 Leptonychotes weddellii
TTCTAAGTGTGTTGGTAAAAGAAATGGAAGACAAGAAAGAGGGAGAGAGGGAGGGGGAGGGAGAGGAAAAGAGGGGGAGTGGGACAGGGAGGGAAATGAAAGGAGAAGAGGGAAGGAAGGAAGAATGGAAAGTCTTGCATTTGGGAAAGCGAAGGGAGGGAATTTGCTAGACACACTGTGAAGGGGTTCCTGTATTACTCCTGTTCTTAGGCCCCATCCAATGGCTGGGCTCAGTAATCTCTTCAGGATGACTTGGAAGAAGTACAAAACCAAAGCAGGGTCAAAGATCTACCTCCATCCTGGGTTCTGAACTAGGAACGGGAAAGGGAGTCTGTTATCAAGGATTTAAGTGTATGAATTTGAGAAGCTGTAGAGGTCAGTCACACTTTGGACTTGAGC
>NW_028054050.1:0-399 GCF_054177405.1 Leptonychotes weddellii
GGGGAGAGGAAGGGTCACCTTTGCCCTCCTGTTCCGTGAGACCTGAGACAACCGGCTCCTCCCTCGGCCCAGGTCTGTGGGACTCGGACTGTTCCTCCCTGGAGACCTGGAGTCTTCCCCTTCCCTTTGCATGATTTCCCTGTGCAGGGCACCTGACCCCGAAAGCTGCCCAGCCCGTCACCCAGGTGAAATGGCTCTGCGTGCTGACAGATCACACCCTCCGCACAGAGCAGCAAACAGACCTCAGTACCTTGGGCGTCTGGCCCCTGAGCATTGTAGGGGTCAAGGTCATCTTCCCAGGGCCCCAGACGCGCCCACACAGCCACCCTGCTGAGCCCCTCTTCCATCCATCGCTGTGACCCCTGTGGACTCCTGCTTGTGCTACAGATTCGGTCCCTG
>NW_028054051.1:0-8808 GCF_054177405.1 Leptonychotes weddellii
CAATTATTCTAATATTGTTTCATCTTATGGTGTCACTTATCTCTTGAATTCTCCCCTCGTGATCCAGTAGTTGTTTATCTCTCTTTTTCTCAGCTTCTTTATTCTCCATCATTTGGTCTTCTATATTACTAATTCTCTCTTCTGCCTCATTTATCCTAGCAGTTAGAGCCTCCATTTTGGATTGCACCTCATTAATAGCTTTTTTGATTTCGACTTTGTTAGATTTTAGTTCTTTTATTTCTCCAGAAAGGGATTCTCTAGTATCTTCCATGCTTTTTTCAAGCCCAACTAGTATCTTTATAATCATCATTCTGAACTCTAGTTCTGACATCTTACTAATGTCTGTATTGATTAGGTCCCTGGCAGTTAGTACTGCCTCTTGTCTTTTTTGTGATGTGAGTTTTCCATCTTGTCATTTTTTCCAGAGGAGAATAGATGAATGAGAGAACAAAATAGTAAAAAAAATGCTAAAAGTGTAACAATGACCCCAGAAAAATATATACTAAACAAATCAGAAAAGTCCTGAAACAGGTGGGAAAAGAAAGGGGAAAAAAAAAAAGAATATGATCAGGCTGGTGAATATAACAGAGCCACATACTAGATTTTGGGTATATTTTGGTCTGTTAGAAGAAATTGCCTCCCTAAATTTTAAAGAAAGAAAAACTTATGTGTATTGTGTATGTGTATATATATACACATACACAAAAATAAGGGTAAATACAATGAAGGGATGGACTATGACTGTAAAGATGGAAATTAAATATTTTAAAAAAGGAATTGATAAGAAGTTGGTTGAAACAAGAATGAAAAAAAATTTTAAAAAGAGAGAATGTGATCAGGTAGGAGACTAAGACGTCATACATTAGAATTAGGGTATATTTTGGTCTGTTAGAAGAAACTGTATTCCAAAATTCTAAAGAAAGAAAAACTTATATATATACAAAAAATAAGGTTATATACAATGAAGAGATAGAATATGACTGTAAAAATGAAAAATTAAAAAAGATTTTTAAAAAAGGAATTGATAAGATGTTGGTTGAAAAAGGAAAAGAAAAATTCAATGAAAAAATAGAAAAAAAAAATAAAGAAAATTTTAAAAATTAACTTTGAAAGACTAAAGCATCATGGGAAAAAAAGCCATGAATTCTATGTGCTGTATTCCCCTAGCGCTGGGGTTTTTCAGTTCTCATTGATCAGTAAACTTGGTCTTGGCTGGATGTTCTTACTGATCTTCTGGGGGCGGGGCCTGTTGCTGTGATTCTCAAATGTCTTTGCCAGAGGCGGAATTATCCCACCCTTGCCGGGGGCGGCTTGAGCAATCTGCTTGGGTTTGCTCTCAGGAGCTTTTGTTCCCTGCAACCTTTCCTTACAGCTTTGGAGGATGAGAGTGAAAATGGTGGCCTCCGAATCTCTGGTCCTGGAGGAGCTGAGACCTCGGGGTCCCACTCCTCAGTGCACCCCCAGGGAAAAGCAGTCAATCACTCCTGTCCCCCCAGTCTCCAGCTGCACTCTGTGCTCACCTGGCCTGTGACCCAGCATTTCTATCTCTGGCACACAACCCGGTGTGGAGTCTCCAAACCCAGCAGATTCCTGCGGTGAGATCCTGCACCTCTCCACCCTGGGGGAGGAAAGGGAGTCTCCCCGGATCTGCCTCTTGTTGGGTCCCTGCTGGAAGAGCAGTGGCCAGACTGTGCTGCAGATCATGGTTTATGGCAACCCCAAGCTGAGAGCCCACTCCTCCGCTCCGTCTTTGCAGCCAGCTTCCCCGCTCAGATACCTGGGAGCTCTGCCACACTCAGGCAACCCTGTCTTTCTGTGACCCCGAGGGTTCTGAGACCACACTGTCCCAGTGCGGGTTCCACCCCCTGCTTAGCCACTGGAGCAACATCCCTCAGAGGAGCAGACTTCTAAAATTTCCAATTTTGTGCTCTGAGGCTCTATCACTTGCCGGTAGTGACTGACAGAGGCTCCCTCCCCCTGCAGTCTATCTTTCTGTCCGTAAATCACCTTGGACTCACTTCTCCGCATGTCCTACCTTCCAGAAAGTGGTCGCTTTTCTGTTCAGAGAGTTGCTGCTATTCTTTTCTTCGATCTCCTTTTGAGTTTGTAGGTGTTCTGAATGGTTTGGTAACTACCTAGCTAAATTCCTGGGACCAGAAGAAATTGAGGTCTCCTACTCCTCTGCCATCTTGCTCCTCCCCCCTCCCCAACTTCAACTAAATTTGACCATTGTTTTTAGAAACAAAAGAAAATTCTTGATTACTTAATCTTTTTTTCCCAAGTTTATATTTAAATTCAAGTTAGATAACATATAGTGTAGTATTGGTTTCAAGAATAAAATTTAGTGATTCATCACTTATGTATAACACCCAGTGCTCATCACAGCAAGTGCCCTCCTTAATGCCCATCAGCCAATTAACCCATCCCCCACCCACCTCTGCTCCAGCAAATCTTATCATAAGGCTGCCTGGGTATAGCCAATTACCCCCACTATTAATGCCTTTTTAAAATTAAATGCTGTAACCATTTCAAGATGTCAGTATCAGAATAGTCATTCTTACCCTGATTCTTACCCTCTTACCCTCTTACCCTCATGGCACATGAAATAGATCATTGCAGTAAGCCTCAGTTTACACCACGACTGAAGATAACAGGACTAAAGATAACAAATGAGACAAGTACCGTAGACTATTTTATTCAGCAGTTCAATTATTTTTGATATAGAAGACCCCAGAGTTGCACCCTTCAAGAAATGACAGTTTTAATCTGTGAACAATTAAAAAATAGATTTTTATATGCAGTCTAAAGGGATCTTCATAACCTTGCCATTCAAATTTATTTCTAATCATTTGAATTTATTTCTAATCATTTCTTGACAGAGAAAATTAAAAACTGGGATACCATTCAGGAGGATCCCGAGGAATTGAAAGTACGTTCCATCTTATTGTTTATTGAAACTGCTATGGGTTGATTTTTAAATTACAGTATTTCTATAAAATTAAATTTTGGAGATGATTACTTTAAAATTACCTTTTGAGAAATATTCTGTGAATGGAATTTTATTTTCCCAGAATACCACAATTTTCTAATATTTTCAATATAGAGAAAGCAGAAAAATAATTCAGTCTTTCCTTTAGAGTGTTTGATTTAAATTTGTCACTTGTTATTGAAATATTAGAAAAATTCTTTCAGGTTCACAACTCATGATTTGTACTGTTCCATAAATTTTTAGGATTGTTGTCAAATTTTGGAAAACCTCTGTCAAGTTTCCTTGATATAATGAACTTCAAGATTTCAGGGCATTAAATGGGTTTTTGTGCTGTAATTAATATTAAAAACTACTTGAATTGAGTGAGGTATTGTAAATTAGTTTGCTCTCAATGTCCTCATTGTAGAGACATAAGTGTTATGGTATCTCTAGTGAGGTTAATATATCGTGTGTGGCAGAATCAAACTTCCATTCTCATTACCAACAATTGTAGGTAAAATAAAAATTGTATAGTAAGAACTGAATCATCTATTTACACATCCGATGATTGTCTCCACACTTTATTTTTTTTTAATTTTTTTTTTAAAGATTTTATTTATTTATTTGAGAGAGAGAGAATGAGAGACAGAGAGCATGAGAGGGAGGAGGGTCAGAGGGAGAAGCAGACTCCCTGCCGAGCAGGGAGCCCAATGCGGGACTCGATCCTGGGACTCCAGGATCATGACCTGAGCCGAAGGCAGTCGCTTAACCAACTGAGCCACCCAGGCGCCCCATGTTTCCACACTTTTAAAAACGTTTCTCCCTCATTACCCATATCCTTCTGGTGCCAGGCATTATGACACTAGACATCCATATGTGCTGTGTCTTCCATCCTGCTTCTTTGTGTCATGATGCCAATCGATTTGGCACAGGGTGATAGGAGTATTTCTCGATGCCACTCTTACACTTAGATGGCCATCAGTGACAGAATTATATGCAGTTGTGACTGCAGAATATATCTCACTGATATCAAACTAAATGTATTCTCTCCTTGACTTCTTGGTTGAGTCCTCCAAATACCTGTGATTTTCTAATGTCACTAACTCAGTGGAAGTATGATGAAGGTGAAATCAGAATAGAAGAAGACAATAGTTTATTCCTTGCAATTAAGATATCTTTTCAATTAAAAAAAAATGACCACAAAAAAGCATCACTACGGTCTCTCTCATGTCCTTGATGGTGTTGTTCGAATGAAAAGGCCTGAAGCTCAAAATTTATTGGCCTCAAAGGAAATCAAGCTCTGACAGTATTCTTCAGTTTTTTGCCCTGTTCTTCTCAATGGGCTTCCATATAATTGTTGCATGATGAATTCATTCAGTCAACTGCTTAATTTGTATACATCTTCTAAGTCCTTTTCCCTCCACCCATTCTAATACAACTGCTGAAGCGACATTACAATACTGCATATTCTGCATTCCTTTTCCTTGATTAGATCTGTTAAAGATTACATATTGCTTATAAAATAATTTATAAATCTTTTGTGTGAAATTCAAAACTCTTCTCGTTCAAAGCTCCTCTTCCTTCTTCCACAACTTCCTTGTGCAAAACCACTGCTCCAGTGTTAGTCTTCTCATTAATCCTAGAACACTCTCTTTGCTTTCCTTTACCATAGAATCTTTGCTCAGGTGTACTTATCCCTTAAACTACAATTTAATAACCCAATATTCTGGAGGCCATCCCAAATCAAGCCTTTTAGGAAAGTAATTTCTCCTTCCTCCTAACTCTTATTGTATGTATTGACCACACCAGTCATTTTTCACTAAGCATAGATGTTACTTACAGCTTGAACAATATGAGATTTTTCTCTAACACAAGTTTATAACTCTCTTAGTATTAATAGTTAACTATTTGTTGTTTGTAATGCTAATGGTAATCTAATACTACGTAACAACTTTATGCTATTAAATAATAACATGTTGGTACTTATCTTTCATTCTAAATCTCTTTTAAATAAACATTTGGTTTTTTAAAGTATTGATGAAGAATAAAAATGCAACAATAGCATTTCAACTAATGCCTTATCTTTTTTAAAAAAGATTTACTTATTTACTTTAGATACAAAGCACAGGGGGTAGGAGGCAGAAGGAGAGGGAGAGAATCTTAAGCAGACTCCACTCTGAGATCAGAGCCTGACGCTGGGCTCCATCTCACCACCCTGAGATCACAACCTGAACCAAAACCAAGTCAGACACTTAACCAACTGCACCACCCAGGCACCCCAATTAATGCCTTATCTATTGATCTTTGAAATCACATCGAAGAGAAGAAAAAAACAGTAAAAATGATGCTTCTGAAAGATATTGTTGAAATTAATTCAATTATTTTCACTTCAATAATGGAGTAGCATCTGACATTCAACAATTGTAGGTAAAATAAAAATTGTATAGTAAATTCATCCCTAAGCATACTTTAAATTCTTCATAAATGTGTGTATATATTAAAAATCTTTATAGTAATATGCATGTATAATTATAAAATACATAGGTAACTATGAAGCATATACTAGACCATTGTGTAATGGTTAGCACTCTGGACTCTGAAGCATATACTAGAATACATATGTAAATATTTTATAGTACTTTTAATTATATAAAGGAGTTATTTATTGACAGCTAAATTTACGTAGACTTAGTAGCATCAGAAGCAAATCATTTGAGAGGCAGATCTGTATAAGTTAAAAAGTGAGATTCTGGAGATCATCTCAGGGTTTGATACCTGGTCCTATTGAAATCTTGTGACTTTGACAAAGTTGCTTTAATGTTCTGCAGTTCAGTTCACTCATCTATACATTGGAGATGGTAATAGTCTCCTATTTAATTATATTGTAATAAGTATAGTGTTGCCAAATGTGCATAGATCTGTGTTTGGTATACAGTTGGAATTCACTAGTATTAATCATGATAACATTCTAGAGTACTCCCTAAGTGTTAAGTTAGTATTGTTATTAGACAAGAACTACTATTAGAATTCTAAATAAAGCAAGATATTTAGATTCATAGTCAGAGAGATAAAACCAAGGAAAAAATAAAGAGGTATCTATGCTGTTAATTTGTGTGCCACCAGTTAAAATTCAACTTCAGAATGATAGCTGAAAATTCATATTTGCTTGATTTTTCATATATACTTTTATTTCTTATTTTTCTCAAAACAAAAGACAAGTTTGGTTTTGTGTATCAAATTTTTTGGAAACACAAACAAAAAGAAAAGAAATAAAACAGATATGGGGCGCCTGGGTGGCTCAGTTGGTTAAGCGACTGCCTTCGGCTCAGGTCATGATCCTGGAGTCCCGGGATTGAGTCCCGCATCGGGCTCCCTGTTCGGCGGGGAGTCTGCTTCTCCCTCTGACCCTCCTCCCTCTCATGCTCTCTGTCTCTCATTCTCTCTGTCTCAAATAAATAAATAAAATCTTTAAAAAAAAAAAAAAATAAATAAAACAGATAGAAAACCATACTGGAAGCAAAATTAAAGGTAAGGAGGGACATTTTATGATAAAATGATCAATGCAAAAGAAGGATATAACAATTCTAAGTACCTATGTAAGCATCATCATAGCTTTAAAATATATTTTAAAAGATTGATATAAACCAAAAAATAGACAAAACCACAATCACAATAGAATATTTAACACACCCTTCCAATATCTAATAGAATAAACAGATTAAGACATAGTAAAAATATAAAAGATTTGAACAATAGAATCATAAATTTGACCTACTGACATGGGTAGAATATTGACCATATAATGGGCCATAAAGAAAATCTCATCACATTTTTTTTCATTATTTTTGTAAATTTTTATTTACATACCAGTTAGTGAGCATACACTGTAATATCAGTTTCAAGTGTGGAATATAGTGATCAACACTTCCATAAAACACCCGGTGCTCATCACAAGTGCACTTCTTAATCCCCCTCACCTATTTAACCCATCCCTCCACCCACCTCTCCCTTGGTAACCATCAGTTTGTTCTCTATAGTTAAGAGTCTGTTTCTTGGGCGCCTGGGTGCCTCAGATGGTTAAGCATCTGCCTTCGGCTCAGGTCATGATCCCAGGGTCCTGGGATCGAGTCCCGCATCGGGCTTCCCTCTCCTTGGGAGCCTGCTTCTCCCTCTGTTTCTCTCTGTCTCTCATGAATAAATAAATAGAATCTTTTTAAAAAAAAAAAGAGTCTGTTTCTTGGTTTGCTTCTCTCCCTCTTTTTTTTCCCTTTGCTTGTTTGTTTTGTTTCTTAAATTCCACATATGAGTGAAATCATATGGTATTTGTCTTTCTCTGACTGATTTATTTCACTTAGCATTATTCTCTAGCTCCATCCACGTCATTGCAGTTGGCAAGATTTCATTCTCAGCCAACTCAGCCAATAGCTGAGTAATATTCCATTGTATATATACCCCACCTTTATCCATTCATCAATCAGTGGACATTTCGGCTGTTTCCATAATTTGGCTATTGTTGATAATGCTGCTATAAATATTGGGGCATATGTAACCCTTTGAATTAGTATTTTTGCATTCTTCAGGTAAATACCTAGTAGTACAGTTGCTGGATCATAGGGTAGTTCTATTTATAACTTTTTGAGGAACCTCCATACTGTTTTCTGGAGTGGCTGCACCAGCTTGCATTCCCACCACCAGTGTAGGAGGGTTCCCCTTTCTCTGCATCCATGTCAACACCAGTTGTTTCTTGTGTTGTTGGTTTTAGCCATTCTGACAGGTGTGAGGTGATATCTCATTGTAGTTTTGATTTGTATTTCCCTGATGATGATGTTAAGCATCTTTTCATGTGTCTGTTGGTCATCTACATTCTTCCTCAGAAAAATGTCTATTCATGCCTTCTGCCTATTTTTAAATTGAATTATTCCTTTTTGGGGTGTTGAGTTTGATAAGTTCTTTATATATTTTGGATACTAATCTCATCAAATTTTCAAAGCATAAAATTATTGAGAGTACATCTTTAGATCACAACAAAATTAAACAAGAAAACAACTTTTTTGAAATTTTTTTCTTCCAAGTTCTTTTTTAAATGCTAGTTAACATACCGTGTAATATTAGTTTCAGGTGTAGGATTTAGTGGTTCATCACTTACATACAACAACCAGTGCTCATCACGACAAGTGCCCTCCTTCATGCCCATCACCCATTTAACCCATCCACCTGCCCACCACCCCTCCAGCCCCTCTCAGTTTGTTCTCTATAGTTACGAGTCTGTTTTATAGTTTTCCTCTCTCTTTTCTCCCCCTATGTTCATCTGTTACATTTCTTAAATTCCTCATATAAGTGAAATCATATGGTATTTGTCTTTATAAGAAATCAACTTAAAAGATAACTAGAAAAACCCCAAATTCCCAGAAATCGACACTTCCTCAGATACTTTATTTTAAAAATTAAAGTGGGACTTGTAGCTATTTCAGTGTGAATTCACTAAGCTTAGTAGAAGAGATTAGGAAATGGACTCACACATATCCAGTTGCCTGATTTCTGACAAAAGTCAGAGTAAAGCAGTACGGTAGGGAAGAGATGGTATTTTCAGTAAACAGTGCCAGAACAGTTGGACTGCCATATTTTAAAAATGTATCTGTTGCCCTTTATTATACCATACACAAAAGTCAAATGCAGTCTTTTTTTTTTTTTAATTTTATTATGTTATGTTAGTCACCATACAATACATCATTGGTTTTTGATGTGGTGATCCACGATCCATTGTTTTCATATAACACCCAGTGCTCCATGCAGTACATGCCCTCCTTAATACCCATCACCGGGCTAACCAATCCCCCTCC
>NW_028054052.1:0-399 GCF_054177405.1 Leptonychotes weddellii
CTCACTAATACTTATTTTTAATCATTCCTAAATTGGACTTTCTATTTTTTTTAACCCCAGGTGCTGTACATGTATTATCACGTGTAATTATTACAACAACCCTGTAAGGCGGGTATTATCTGAAATTTGCAATGACAAAGCTGAGGAATAGAGAGAGGAATTAAGTATTTTGCCCAAGATCATTTAACTCTTATATGACAGGACCCAGGATTTAGACCCAGACGCTCTGGAACTTTCTTTCCTAACCATCACACAACATTATCTCCTACTGTTGTTTACATCTTGTCGGTGAAGTTCCAGATCTGCCCAAACTCTTCATTTTTCTCATTTTAACCAACAGAAATGGGGGAGCATATAGTGTGATGCCACTGAAGAAGTTATGTGTACGTGTATGCGTGT
>NW_028054053.1:0-399 GCF_054177405.1 Leptonychotes weddellii
TCTTTAACAGTTAATATATCCAGTCAGGTTTTACTCAAGTCTGATAAACCAGGAAGCCACTTGATCCTTACATATCTCTGCTCTGCTCCATGTGTTGACCTTGGTGTTTCTCTCTTGGGGAACTGCCTTTTAAGAAATTGTTTACCTTATTTTTGTTATCAGGGGAGGGGAATGCATCACTGTAGACCCTAAGAAATGGCGACAAATCTCACAGAAGGACTAGGACCACGAGCGCTGGAGTATTCAGGGAAGGCTTTATGGAGAAAGATGAACTTCAGTTGGCTTTTGAGAGATTCCTGGTACTGCCACAGGCAGAGCAGATTAAGGGAATTTCAGATGGGCAAAGTCACCGACAGAAACAGGAATGGGCATGGGGTGACTAGGGTGTGGTGAGGGGCT
>NW_028054054.1:0-399 GCF_054177405.1 Leptonychotes weddellii
GATGATGACACAAACATCATAAACCAAATTCAGTAGACAGGTTCAGGATATTCCATCAAAACATGTTTTTCTGCTTTTAAACTTAATTTCAAATATATCAGTCACCAAAAATTTACCAAATATAGCTCATGCCTCTACTTAGGTCAAAATCTTTTTCTTTTTGGGCGCCTGGGTGGCTCAGTTGGTTAAGCGACTGCCTCCGGCTCAGGTCATGATCCTGGAGTCCCTGGATCGAGTCCCGCATCGGGCTCCCTGCTCGGCAGGGAGTCTGCTTCTCCCTCTGACCCTCCCCCCTCTCATGTGCTCTCTCTCATTCTCTCTCTCTCAAATAAATAAATAAAATCTTAAAAAAAAAAAAATCTTTTTTTTCTTTTTCTTTTTTTCTCTCTCTTTTTTTCT
>NW_028054055.1:0-399 GCF_054177405.1 Leptonychotes weddellii
TACTGATGCCATTGGACTGTTAAGACGGTAAGGTTTTTGTTCTATGTACTTTAGCACAATTTATTTTATTTATTTATTTTTTTAAAGATTTTATTTATTTATTTGAGAGAGAGAGAATGAGAGACAGAGAGCATGAGAGGGGGGAGGGTCAGAGGGAGAAGCAGACTCCCTGCTGAGCAGGGAGCCCGATGCGGGACTCAATCCCGGGACTCCAGGATCATGACCTGAGCCGAAGGCAGTCGCTTAACCAACTGAGCCACCCAGGCGCCCCTAGCACAATTTTTTTTAAAAGGAGGCCTGGGGGCGCCTCAGTGGCTCAGTTGTTAAGCGTCTGCCTTCGGCTCGGGTCATGATCCCAGGGTCCTGGGATCGAGCCCCGCATCCGGCTCCCTGCTCAGC
>NW_028054056.1:0-399 GCF_054177405.1 Leptonychotes weddellii
ACCTGTCGTGCTGTCTTCCTCCTCCACGGCCACTGCGTTAATTCGCTTACTCAGCAAGTGGCCGTATTCCGAGGGGGCGCTATCGCCCGGCACCGGGTTAGGTCCTGGCGCTGCCGCAGTCTGATGGGGGCGGGCGTGCGTGCATCATCGTCTGCCTCGTGTACCTGGCTGTCCTAGGCTGTCCCGGGCAGCACAGCACAGAGCTGCGTGTGCGTGGGGGGAACGCGTCACCCACCGGCCTCCCCCAGGACGCGCTCATAAACGCCAGTGTCCCAGGTTTATCTTGGTGTCAGCCCCGCCTTCATGTCGGATCATGAACAACCACTCGTCAGTGTTCAGGGGGACCGGGAATGGGGGGGCAGATAAATAAAAAGCAAATCTCATCAAAGGAACCACCTT
>NW_028054057.1:0-399 GCF_054177405.1 Leptonychotes weddellii
CTCGCAGATGTAATAGAGATCATCATGTACAATAATGGCAGAAAAAAGTATACAGTGGAAGTTCGGATTCACATTTTAAAAAAGAATATGTAATTGGGCGCCTGGGTGGCTCAGTTGGTTAAGCGACTGCCTTCGGCTCAGGTCATGATCCTGGAGTCCCGGGATCGAGTCCCGCATCGGGCTCCCTGCTCAGCGGGGGATCTGCTTCTCCCTCTGCCCTCTTCCCTCTCGTGCTCTCTGTCTCTCATTCTCTCTCTCTCAAATAAATAAATAAAATCTTTAAAAAAAAAAAAAAAGAATATGTAATGAATCAGAGTCAAGTGGCAAAGAAAAAACCCACCAAATTAAAACATTTCTTAATCTCACACTGCCAATAGGTCTATCATATTGGCATTAAAA
>NW_028054058.1:0-399 GCF_054177405.1 Leptonychotes weddellii
GTAGGAGACCTAAATTTCGTCTAGTCCCAGGAATTCAGCTAGAGAGCTATCAAACCATTCTGAACACCTACGAACTCAAGAGATCGAAGAGAAGAATAGCAGCAACTCTCTGAACAGAAAAGCAACCACATTCTGGAAGGTAGGACCTACGGAGAAGTGAATCCGAGGCGATATTCGAGTAGATAGACGGCGGGGGGTGAGGGGGGAGGGAGCCTCTGTCAGGTGGCTACCGGCAAGTGATAGAGCAGTGGAGCACAAAATCAGAACTTCTAGAAGTCGGCTCCACTGAGGGACGTTGCTCCAGTGGCTAAGCAGGGGGTGGAACCCACACTGGGACAGTGTGGTCTTGGGACCCTCGGGGTCACAGAAAGACCGGGGGTGCCTGGGTGTGACAGAGCT
>NW_028054059.1:0-399 GCF_054177405.1 Leptonychotes weddellii
GACCCTGAGATCATGACCTGAGCCAAAATCAAGAGTTGGACGCTTAACTCACTGAGCCACCGAGGCACTCCAGGACTGGGTAATTTTTGATATTAAGTAATTATTGCTGATTTTTTGGAAATGATTGTGCACACGAGGTTATGTTAAAAAAAAATTCTAAAAAAAAAGTTGTTAATTAAGGTGGGTAGCAAAGTATTTACGTGTGAAGTGACGTAAGTTGGGGATTTGTCTTCAAATCATCCTGAAAAAAAATTTTTGTGTCAAATTCATAATTGTTGAAAATGAGCAATGGGTGTCTGAGTATTCTTTATACTATTCTCTCTACTTTTCTGTATGTCTGCAATTTTTCATAGTAAAAAGTAATCCCAAAATAAAGATGTTAAAATAAAAATATATTCC
>NW_028054060.1:0-399 GCF_054177405.1 Leptonychotes weddellii
ACAAGAGCTTTGAATGACACTGAACCAGATGGACCTCATAGATATATACAGAACATTCCACCCTAAAACAACAGAATACTCATTCTTCTCGAGCGCACATGGAACTTTCTCCAGGATAGACCACATACTGGGTCACAAATCAGGTCTCAACCAATATCAAAAGATAGAGATTATTCCCTGAATATTCTCAGACCACAGTATTTTAAAACTGGAACTCAATCACAAGAAAAAGTTTGGCAGAAATTCAAACACTTGGAAGCTAAAGACCACTCTGCTCAAGAATTTCCTGGTTGACCCAAACAAATGAAGAACTTAAACAATTCATGGAAACCAATGAGAATGAAAACACTACTGTCCACCCCTATAGGATACAGCAAAGGCAGTCCTAAGGGGGAAATA
>NW_028054061.1:0-8807 GCF_054177405.1 Leptonychotes weddellii
TTTTTTTTTTTCGTATTTATTGTATTTAAGTATCAATGTTATACTTACTTCATAAAAAGAGGGAATTTTCTTTCTTTTTCTAACATTAGGATTATCGGTCTCTGAAGGATTGCAAGAATTCCCCTGGGAAATCATGTGATCCTAAAGCTTGCTATATACATGTAAAATAGATCTTTGATAGCTTTTTCTGTTCTATAAAATTGGTTCTCAAGTGGCCAGAGGACCCCCAGGGGTCTCTGTAACCTTTAATGGTGACTGCAAAGTCCTTCTTTACAACTAAATATCTGCATGAGATTAAATTTTCTTTACATTCTTCAAACCAAACAACATCTAGCAAGAGATGGAATGCAGAAGCAGACATGAGAATTCAGCTGTGTTCTATTAAGCCAAACATTAAAAAGATCTGAAAAATATAAAACAATAACCTTTCTTCTCACTAATTTTTTGTGTGCAGAAAATATAGTTGTTTGTGTTAACATATAATGGGCTTGTTTGTTTTTTTAAATAAATAAATATTATTTTAATGTTCTCACTTTTAATATCTAATATGGTAAATATCAATAAATATAACCCACAGGAGCACCTGGCTGGCTCAGCCAGAAGAGCATGTGACTCTTGATCTCAGGGTCATGTGTATGAGCCCCTCGTTGGGTACAGAGATTACAATCAATCAATCAATAAACACATAAACAAAAGCTCTTGGGATGTCTTCAAAAATTCTAAAGGTGTCAAAGTGTCCTGAGACCAAACAAAAATTGAGAACTGCTATTTTTCCCCCGTTTTAACAGATTACGTTATTAACGTGTCATTCTAAACATTACCTAAATACAGCCTATATTCCAGGTAACTAACGTTGTTTCAGTAAGAAGTCCAAGTGCACATTTAGGGCTATCTTCAGAAACAGGAACACTTAGGCTTTCATTCTTATATCAAATGAAACAAGCAATTCAAAGAAGAGCTGTCATCCATCACTGCTGTGTCAGTGCGTCTCCCTCAGCTCTTGTATCTGTGGTCCCAGGGAAAGGTCCTTTAGGACCAGCGGACAAGGAGGAAGAGGCCTCCCAGGTGGGGCATTTGGTACATGGAGCCCAAAATGAACTGCTGCTGTATGCGCTCCACTCAGGAGCGGCAGTGTGAGAGTGGCGAGAGGAAATCCCCCCAATGGGGAGAGCTGTGGGGGGTACATGTGGTCACCCACCCTGTGTCCATACAGAAGTAGCCCAAGATAAGAATGTGCATGGATTCCTGGGCAATGGTGAGGGAGGTGGCTGATGTGTCAGGGTCCTGGAAAGGGAAAGAATGGAATATCAGGCACAAGGAGGTCTAGGGTAGAGGCGTGTGGATGAACCTATGGATGTGGTTATTAAGTGTGAAGATCATTGCTCATATGAAAGTGCCCCCCAGGAAACATTCCCCATGGAGGAGGCACTGAACGGCCAAGTACCCAGAATGACGGGGGGCAGGGGTTGCTCTCAGTCAGCTTCTGTCATCAGCCACCCCAGCACCGTCCACTGAGTGCGTCAGCGAAGTATCCAGAGTCCCAGGGATGGAGGTCATTTATGAAACCAACAGCACAACCTCTCAGTCCTGGAGACTGAGCTAGCTACTGCACAGCTAGGTATCCAATGTGCCTACAGCAGAGACCAAAGCTGAGCCCCTGAGACAGTGCCACCCCTCAAAGAAAGCACTCCCGGGTAGGCAAACTACTTTGTGGGCCATTATCTGCCCACCACAACCGATGGGTGTCAGTTGCAGCTTTAAAACCAACTTCAGCAGTGGGGTCTGTAGTTTGTCTTACTAACCTTTCTCTTGCAAGTCTTTTTCCCAAAAGAAACTACCAGAGTCCTGAGGGAGCTGCTCCAAGATGGGACAAGTAGATTATACAAAGCCGGTGGAACTGGCAGAGGCAAGGAGTGGACTGTCGTCGTTGATGTGGTACCACCTACGTCTCCCTTTCAGGACCCCACAGCATGCGTTCCCTCCGCGGCCAGAGGCACTGGCTTCCGATGGCTCCCAGCTGAGTCCCTTTCCAGAATTTCCCTAAACTGAAGGCAGTGTCCTCCCCTGGGGAAGCCCACATCCAATAAATAGTCGCTACAGGAGTGGAGTATAAGGTCCTAGCCCCTTGACTTAAGGTGGGACATCTCTGAAGAGCCACTCAAGCTCCAGAGCTCCTGACAGAACCGGGAGGACAAGGCCCCATGGCAAGTGCACTCGAGTTCCACTTTCCCTCTGCACAATCCTGCTTCCCTCCCTCCTTACAGATAGTCCTCCCCAGTAAACCTCCTGCACACACATCTCCGTCTGAGTCTGCTTTTTGAGAATCCTGAGCAAAGATACCTGCCTTTGGTTTTCATAGAATCTGTATAGAATTTCTAAATTAGTGCCAGGAAGAACATGCACTGTATCTCCAAAATAATAGCTTTGCAATTTACGATACCTCTTTTTTTTAAGATTTATTTTTTTATTTTAAGAGAAAGAGAGAGAGCACAGGGGGAAGAGGGAGAGGGAGAGAGAAAATCTCAAGCAGACTCTTGCCGAGCGCAGAGCCGGCTGTGGGGCTCGATCTCACGACCCTGAGATCACAACCTGAACCAAAGCCAAGAGTCTGATGCTAACCTGACTCTGCCACCCAGGGGCCCCTACAATACCTCTATTTTTACCATGGCTGCCAGGAAGCTCAGAGCCCTCACTGAGCAATCACAGCAACCACTTTACATTGGCTTGAATTCCCATCCAATAGTACCTGTTTATTTTTATTTTTCATTTGAGAGAGAGAGAGCAGGTGCAAGTGGGGGGAGGGGCAGAGGGAGAGACTCTCCAGCAGACTCCCCGCTGAGGGTGGAGCTTGACATTGGGCTTGATCTCACGACCCTGAGATCATGACCGGAGCCAAAACCAAGAGTCAGATGCTCAACTGACTGATCCACCCAGGAGTCCCCAATAGTACCTATTTTTTTTAAGCATTTTATTTATTTTTTTAAAGATTTTATTTATTTATTTGACAGAGAGACAGCAAGAGAGGGAACACAAGCAGGGGGAGTGGGAGAGGGGGAAGCAGGCCTCCCGCTGAGCAGGGAGCCCGATGCGGGGCTCCATCCCAGGACCCCGGGATCATGACCCGAGCTGAAGGCAGACGCTAACGACTGAGCCACCCAGGCGCCTCCAACAGTACCTATTTTTAAGCCATATTGGAAGGCTTTTATTGTAAGCCACCTTGAGCCTTCTATTAAAAGGGGCAGAGTTTACATAAATTAAAATCAATAACCCACAATTAGCCCCTTTAGGGTAAAACCAGCACACTCTGACTGCTCTTAACACACTAAGCAATAACTCTTGTAGTTAAAGAACTGGCTCCTTCTGTGTTTACTAGCGGGCTGAATTTGAGCAAATTACCTAACCTCTCTGATGTAGTTACTGACCCAAAAAACACGAAGATAACACCACCACCTCTTAGGGCTATTGTGAAGATCAATTAAATAACATTTACGAAGTCCCTGATGCATGGAGATGCTCAGGGGATGAAAGCTCTCAAAACCAGCATCAGCCCCAGCACCATCACCCTGGTTACCACCGACGTCATTACCACAAGGACAACGGAGACATAAACACTGAATGGAGCATGAACATTGCTGTTTTAGGGCCCCTTTGGCTTAGGGAATGGCAAACAAGCTTTTGATAAAGTTACCAGGGGATGAACATAGTTTGGGGTTCTAAATCCTAAAGTATTGGAACCCCTGGAGCCCCTGAATTCCCAGGTTCCATTAGAGGGCCATGAGTGGTTCATGTGTGGCGGCCATCACTAATTGTGCCGATGATAAAATGGTGGCCATTAGGCTTATCCTAGTCTTCCTGGAGTGGTGGTCCTTGGCCTTAATTGGCAGCTGTTCTTCTGACAGTGCTGCAGTTTGGGGGGCTGTCAAGGCTCCCTGCTCTGTGCTCCCACAGCATCTGGGACCTCCCCCATCCCCACCCTGTCTTGCGGTTGCCTCTTGCTGCTGACATCAGCTAGGAGGTTGTGAGCTGCTCTGTGGAGGCGAAGTCTTGCTCACCGTTGTAACCCCTAGATCTAGCAGAACACCTGACAACACAGGAGGTGCCAATTAAATATTTGTTCAATAAACGAATGAGTAATGCTTCCCCCAGCTCTTTTCATCATCCTACCTAACAAGGGAAACGGAATTAAGTAAATTAGGAAACATTATGGGCATGTAGCAATTAAAAACAACAATCATGAACAGTATGTGGGAACTTAGGAAAATAATTATGTGAGAACATTAAGTGATAGACAAGGTAAATTCCTTTTGGCCTCACCTGGAAAATGGGGCAATTAACATCTCTTATATTGGTTTGTTCTGACACTTAAATGAGACAGAAGAGGCAAAATGTTTAGCAGAGTGCCTTCCATGAGCATATATTTGATAAACGGTAGTGTTTTTGTTGTTATCATTTACGAAAATAGGAAGTAAAAAAAAAACAGAATGAAAATAATTATTTTAGGCTAATTATAACTAATATAACAACAGAGGCACCTGGGTGGCTCAGTGGGTTAAGCATCCGACTCTTAATTTCTCAGGGTTGTGAAACTGAGCCCCGTGTCAGGCTCCGTGCTGGGCGTGAAGCCTGCTTAAGATTCTCTTTCTCGGGGCGCCTGGGTGGCTCATTCAATTGAGCGTCTGACTTCTGCTTGGGCCATGATCCCAGGGTCCGGCCTGCTGTTCTCGCTCCCTCTGCCCCTCCCCCCTGCTTGTGCTACGCTCTGTCAAATAAATAAATAAAACCTTAAAAAAAAAAAAATAAGGGGAGTCTGGGTGGCTCAGTCGGTTAAGCGTCTGCCTTCGGCTCAGGTCATGATCGCTGGGTACCGGGATCGAGCCCCGCATCGGGCTCCCTGCTCCGCGGGAAGCCTGCTTCTCCCTCTCCCACTCCCCCTGCTTGTGTTCCCTCTCTCGCTGTCTCTCTGTCAAATAAATAAATAAAATCTTTAAAAATAAATAAATAAATAAACAAAAATAAGATTCTTTCTCCCTCTGCCCCTCCTCCACCTAAAAAATTATATTAGATTAAAAACAGGGGCGCCTGCGTGGCTCAGTCGTTAAGCATCTGCCTTCGGCTCAGGTCATGATCCCAGAGTCCTGGGATCGAGCCCCATCTCGGGCTCCCTGCTCAGCGGGAGGCCTGCTTCTCCCTCTCCCACTCCCCCTGCTTGTGTTCCTTCTCTCGCTTTGTCTCTCTCTGTCAAATAAATAAATAAAATCTTAAAAAAAAAAACTAATAAAACAACAGATTTCAACCATTTCTTTTAATGTAACTAAATACTTTTTCTATAATTTCAAAAACTTTGTGATTAAAGTAACAATGACTTGGGTTTATTAGCAGCCCCCTGAGCCTCATTAATAAAGTAAAAATAAATATTATGTCTTATTTGCTTTAGAGGGCTTCAATGAATTAAATGAATTTCCAAATGGGCAAATGCCTTGAGTGTAGTCCCCTACCTTTTCCAGTTCTTTCTCTCTTCCCTTCACGTCCCCCTCTGGTGTCCTTGTGAAGGGTGTACTGGCCACGAGGGAGACCCTGAACAAAAAGGGAGAGTCATGAAATTTAATTCAAGTGAAAATCCATGTGGGGCTGGCCAGGACATGGGGGTCACGGTGGCCAGAGCTGGAGGGGAGCTCGTGAGCCACTCCAGGGCAGAGGGGCCCAGAGAGCACAGCTTGGAATGACAGCCAAATGGAGACAAAACCACGGTGCTGGGTCCTGGGTTTGGAAGGGCTTCAGAAAATGACATCAATGACTCAGAAATGTTCAAAAGAAATGCTGGAGGGGAGCAGCCTCTGATCCTCACTGGGACTCACCTGTGGCGTTTTCCCCAGCATTGTTTGCTTAAAAACCTCTCCTACATGGGGCGCCTGGGTGGCTCAGTCGTTGAGCATCTGCCTTTGGCTCAGGTCATGATCCCAGAGTCCTGGGATCGAGCCCCACATCGAGCCCCACATCGGGGTCCCTGCTCGGCGGGAAGCCTGCTTCTCCCTCTCCCACTCCCCCTGCTTGTGTTCCATCTCTCACTGTGTCTCTCTCTGTGAAATAAATAAATAAAATCTTTAAAAAAAAAAAAAAAAACCTCCCCTACCTACCTAAGCCTCCGATGGCCCCCAGGCTACTATTACTACGTCAGCTGGATGTGTCACTTTCTGACTCCAGAACAACACACATGTTCTGGCTTCTGTGTGTTCCCCTTACTCCCTCTGAGAACACACAGACAGAAACTGGATGAAGGGACCACTCCTACTGAATGGAAACAGTCACGTGTATTTGGAGTCCTTTTGTTTGCAAAGGCCAGCAGCCTCCTGCACACATTTGGCAGATTATCAGCTTTCTTCGCTTCTTTCACACCGCATGGGAGAGTCAATCATAGCTTCAGTTACAAAGCCAGCAACACTTGGGAAGCCCTGACAGGCACTTTCACTTAATCCTCACAAAAACTCTGCAAGGAAGGTGTTATTATGCCTGTTTTTATTTTTTTTTAAAGATTTTATTTATTTGACAGAGAGACACAACGAGAGAGAGAACACAAGCAGGGGGAGTGGGAGGGGGAGAAGCAGGCTTCCCGCCGAGCGGCAAGCCCGATGCGGGGCTGGATCCCAGGACCCTGGGATCATGACCTGAGCCGAAGGCAGACGCTTAACGACTGAGCCACCCAGGCGCCCCTATGCCTGTTTTTTTAAACAAGAGAACTGGGTCTCCGAAAAATTCAGAAACCTGAACAAGATCACACAGCAGAGCTAGGATTAAAGACTGGGACTCTGGCCTCCTAAGAGCCCGGCTCTTTCTACTACACTGGAATTTAGACACAGACTGTTGGGCTTTCTTTTTTTTTTAAGTAACCTCTATGCCCAACATGGGGCTTGAACTCATGATCCACTGACTGAGCCAGCCAGGTGCCCCCACAATGTTGGCTTTTAAATGATTGCTTTGTAAATTCAATACTTCTAAGGCACTATTGCTCCTCTAAACACATAAGAATAATAGATAAAAATGTTTTTTAAAGATTTTATTTTTGAGAGAGAGAGAGAACGAGCACAAGCAGGGGGAGTGGCAGAGGGAGAGGGAGAAGCAGACTCCCCGCTGAGCAGGAAACCTGATGCGGGGCTCGATCCCAGGACCCTGGGATCATGACCTGAGCCGAAGGCAGATGCTTAACCGACTGAGCCACCCAGGTGTCCCAATAGATAAAATATTTCAAAAAATTAATCTTTGCTCAAAAGCACAATGAACATCTCCATGGACCACTCAAAATAAGTCTGAAAATCAACATTTTTAAGCCCATGAAAAAATCTAACCCTAAGAAAGAAAGCTAATGAAATCAAACAATAGGGAGGAAAATTTAGTACAGAGTAAATTAAAATAATAGGATTGTCTGGCATAAATTTTTAAATGACATATTTAGGTGGCATTTTTCTCATTGTATCTTATCATGTGGTGCATGGTTTCCATTTGTCTCATTCACAGTGATCTTCATTTTGATCACGTGATTAAGATGGCATCCTCCAGTCTTCCCTACGTTACATCACTCTCTTCCCCTGGTAACTAAGAATTTTGTAGGGAAGCCATTGTGATGCCTACTGCATTCGTGCAAATGAGAGTCGATGGTGGCTTCCATTGGGATAATGGCAAAATGGCAGAGGAGGGGGCGTATTTCATAAAATTCAGGACAGAAAAGCCATATCCAAGCCCTGGTAGTTGCTTGGATATGAGGAATGAGAGAGAGGGAGAAGCTCATCATGATAAATATTCTGGTCAAGGGGGCAGCAGGGTGATGGAGGTGAGTATGGTAAATAGGAGAGAGCAGTCAGGGAAAGCTCACTTTGTGTGTAGGTTCTCATTTCCAACTTGAGAGTCATTATTCTTTTTTTTTTTTAAGATTTATTTGTTTTTTTGTTTGTTCATTTAGAGAGAGCGTGTGTGAATGGGGGGAGGGGCAGAGGGAGAAGGAGAGAGAGAATCTCAAGCAGACTCCTGGCTGAGCAAGGAGCCGGACACAGGGCTCAATCCCAGGACCATGAGATCATGAGCTGAGCCAAAATCAAGAGTTGGCCGCTCAACCGAGCCACCCAGGTGCCCCAAAAGTCATTATTCTTATTTTAAATTTATCCTTAATTAATTTATTTTTTTTAAAGATTTTATTTATTTGAGAGAGAGGAGGGAGGGGGAGAGAGAGCACATGAGAGAGGGGAGGGTCAGAGGGAGAAGCAGACTCCCTGCTGAGCAGGGAGCCCGATGTGGGACTCGATCCTGGGACTCCAGGATCATGACCTGAGCTGAAGGCAGTCGCTTAACCAACTGAGCCACCCAGGCGCCCTATCCTTAATTTATTTTTGAATAGGTAATATATTCATGTGGTAGGAAAACATTAAGAATATACAGAGTATTTAGGAAATAAAAAAAACACAGTTCTAAATAATCCATGGGTCAAGGTAGAAATCACAAGGGAAATTAGAATATATTTGGAATTGAGTGAAAATAAAAGTGCCGCATATCAAAATTTGTGGGATGCAGTTAAAGTAGTCCTTAGAAGGATATTTATAACTTTAAATGTTCATATTAGAAAGAAAGATCTAAAGTCAGTTATTTAAGCTTCCATCTTAAGAACCTACTAAGAGAAGAGCAAATTAAATTCAAGGTAAATAAATAGAAGGAGGGAAGTAATAAAGACAAGACCAAAAATCAAATGGATAAAATTCAATTAAACCCAAAGCTACTACTTTGAAAGGATCAATAAAATTGATAAAACTCTAGCTAGAATAATA
>NW_028054062.1:0-399 GCF_054177405.1 Leptonychotes weddellii
CTGACAGTCTTATAATCAGGATGGAAATAAGCCTTATCATGAAACAGCTCTGTAAATGGAGGCGCTAAGAGACAGAAAGAACCAGGGTACTTGATGACTAATAGAATTTTTTAATCGGGGCACCTGGGTGGCTCAGTCGTTAAGCGTCTGCCTTCGGCTCAGGTCATGATCCCAGAGTCCTGGGATCGAGCCCCGCATCAGGCTCCCTGCTCAGCTGGGAGTCTGCTTCTCCCTCTCCCTCTCCCCCTGCTTGTGTTCCCTCTTTCGCTGTGTCTCTCTCTGTCAGGTAAATAAATAAAAATTAAAAAAAAAAAAAAAGAATTTTTTAATCAACCAACCTTGGATGTTCTGTCATGGGAGATAATTTATTGTTTAAATGATTTTTAATCAAATTTCTAC
>NW_028054063.1:0-399 GCF_054177405.1 Leptonychotes weddellii
GTGACCCAGGCATGAAGGCCTAGCTGTTCTTTTTTTTTTTTAAAGATTTTATTTATTTATTTGACAGAGAGAGACAGTGAGAGAGGGAACACAAGCAGGCAGAGTAGGAGAGGGAGAAGCAGGCTCCCCGCTGAGCAGAGAGCCCGATGCGGGGCTCGATCCCAGGATCCTGGGATCATGACCTGAGCCGAAGGCAGACACTTAACGACTGAGCCACCCAGGCGCCCCGGCCTGGCTGTTCTTGATAAGAGCCATAACTATATCCAGTTTATAGTGCCAGCAAAAGGACCCTTCGGCCCTCTTCCTGGGGCTGCCTGATGTGAAAAGACACCCTCTGGGCCATTGCTGTTCCAACCCCTACCACCGCCAGAGAATGGATGCTCTCTGTGTCCGTCCTTC
>NW_028054064.1:0-399 GCF_054177405.1 Leptonychotes weddellii
ACACTAAACAAATCAGAAGAGACCTGAAACCGGGGGAAAAGAAAGGGAAAGAAAGAAAAAAAAAGAAAGAAAAAGATAAAAACAAAAAAAACAGAATATTATCAAATATGATTAGGCTGATGCATAGATCAGTGCCACACACTAGATTTTGGGCATATGTTGGTCTGTTAGAAGAAAGTGCCTCCCAAATTTTTAAAGAAAGAAAAACATATATGTACAAAAATAAGGGTAAATACTATGAAGAGATGGAATATGACTGTAAAGATGAAAATTATAAAAGATTTTATAAAAGGAATTGATAAGAAGTTGGTTGGGAAAAAAAGAAGAGGATTAAAAAACAAAAACAGGCGAGAATGTGATCAGGCAGGAGACTAGAACAAAGTCATACACTAGAGATTT
>NW_028054065.1:0-399 GCF_054177405.1 Leptonychotes weddellii
AAAGATCTCGATCTGAGACAGGAATCCATCAAAATCCTAGAGAGAACATAGGCAGTAACCTCTTTGATATCAGCCACAGCAACTTCTTTCAAGATACATCTCCAAAAGCTAGTGAAACAAAAGCAAAAATGAACTTTTGGGACTTCACCAAGATAAAAAGCTTCTGCACAGCAAAGGAAACAGTCAACCCACAGAATGGAAGAAGATATTTGCAAATGACACTACAGATAAAGGGCTGGTATCCAAGAGCTATAAAGAACTTCTCAAACTCAACACCCAAAAAACAAATAATCAAGTCAAAAAATGGGCAGAAGACATGAAAAGACACTTCTCTGAAGAAGACATACAAATGGCTAACAGGCACATGAAAAAATGTTCATCATCATTACCCATCAGGGA
>NW_028054066.1:0-399 GCF_054177405.1 Leptonychotes weddellii
CGTGGAAACTACTTTTTTTAAAAAAAATGTAATACTTAATGGATCTTTTCCCACAAAGAGTGGGTTAAAGGAGCACCAAACATGTGGCTTCCGATGGGAGCGAAAGCGGTAGTGAGAAAGGCGTCTGTGGCATCAGAGGACTGAGTTTGAATGGCTCCCAGATACCGGCTATGTGTGGTTTTGGCAAATTATTTAACCTCTCTAAACCACAGCTTCCTCTTTTGCAAAGTGGGATGGTAATGCCAGGATTGCGGGGAAAACTCAAGATCCTGCGAGTCACCTGACCAGCAGTGCTCAGCACCCACCGGTTCCTGAGTTCATGGCGGCCATCATTACCCCAGAACCCCTCGCAGTGCTGCCGACCTGAGGGTCACACACAGATGGTCACGTTCAAAGCAG
>NW_028054067.1:0-399 GCF_054177405.1 Leptonychotes weddellii
CTTGCTGGAAAGATTGAATGAGATAATGTATGTGCATTGTAAACTATGAGAGAACAATACATATATTAATCTCTTTTATTTATTTATTTTTTTAAAGATTTTATTTATTTATTTGACAGAGAGAGACACAGCGAGAGAGGGAACACAAGCAGGGGGAGTGGGAGAGGGAGAAGCAGGCTCCCCGCAGAGCAGGGAGCCCAATGCGGGACTCGATCCCAGGACCCTGGGATCATGACCTGAGCTGAAGGCAGTCGCTTAACCAACTGAGCCACCCAGGCGCCCTATTAATCTCTTTTAATAAAGCCAGTGGGAAAAGACAAATCGAGCAGTACCTTTTGGTTTAAATACAAAGGAACTATATTGCTGCTTGCATCAGCAAATTCAGATAAAACATTTGCT
>NW_028054068.1:0-399 GCF_054177405.1 Leptonychotes weddellii
AGAGAGAAAATGATACTGTCTAGTTTAATGCATGGCACATATTTTATGATAATTTGAATTTTGTGAATTTGAAAATAAAATAATTTTAAATAAAATTACACTTTATAAACATACAGTGGAAGTTAATACAAGACTCCTCTATCAAAAGTGCATTAAGAAGATATGTTAAGAAAAAAAAAAAGAAGAAGAAGAAGGTAGCAGGAGGGGAGGAATGAAGCGGGGGAAATCAGAGGGGTGGACGAACCATGAGAGACGATGGACTCTGAAAAACAAACTGAGGGTTCTAGAGGGGAGGGGGGTGGGAGGATGGGTTGGCCTGGTGGTGGGTATTGAGGAGGGCACGTTCTGCATGGAGCACTGGGTGTTGTGCACGAACAATGAATCATGGAACACTTCATC
>NW_028054069.1:0-399 GCF_054177405.1 Leptonychotes weddellii
ACCCTCCTGCACCGTCACTGAGTCCTGCACTCGGAGCTCGAACCCTGGATCCTCCTGCAGGGACCCTGGGGGGACACGGAGGCTAAGCTGCGGCTCCAGCCCACTCCCACCTGTGCCCAGCCAGCCCCCCTCCCTTGGCCCACTTACCCCCCCACAGCAGGGGCAGCAGCAGCAGGAGCAGGGGCACCATGTCTGCACCAGCCAGGGCAGGAGCCCGGGTTCGGGTCCCTCTGTCAGGGAAGGAAATGGCCCGAATGGAGGGTGAGGCAAGGAAGCCCCAACAGGAAGCCGTGTGTGACAGAGCTGTGGTCACCACAGAAGGGGAACTTAGTCAGCACGGGCCATGGGAGGTGAAGTGGGGGCTGAGAAATCATCCTGGCTCGCCTCTGTATCTGACAC
>NW_028054070.1:0-399 GCF_054177405.1 Leptonychotes weddellii
TGGGGGAGGGGCCTGTTTCAGTGGTTCTCAAATATCTTTGCCAGAGGCAGAATTGCCCTGCCCTTGCCGGGTCTGGGCTAAGTAATCTGCTGGGGTTTGCTCTCAGGGGCTTTTGTCCCTTACAAGCTTTCTGTATAGCTTTGAAGGGTAAGAGTGAAAATGGCGGTCTCCCAATCTCCTCCCAGAGGAGCCGGGAACTCGGGGCCCCACTCCTCAGTGAGCCTCCAGAGAAAAGCAGCCAATCACTCCCGTCTCCCCGACTCTGGCCACACTCTGTGCTCACCCGGCCTGTGATTGAGCATTTCTATCTCTGGCACATGACCCCGTTTGGTGTCTCCAAACCCAGCAGATTCCTGTGGTGCGCTCCTGCGCACTCCTCCTGGGGGAGGAAGGGGAGTC
>NW_028054071.1:0-399 GCF_054177405.1 Leptonychotes weddellii
CACACACACATTCTCTAGCTCTGCCCACTTACAGGGCCAGGGAACTACAATACCGTCATAGCAATTAGCACACCCGGTGCCCAGATCTTGGTTCCTAAATACCAGTCTCCACTAAGTAAAACCCACATCCTTAGAGAAGAGACTGATTCCAGGATTAGGTAGGGAAAGTGCCTGAACTGGAAATATCTCGTGTCAAAAACCGGGCGCCTGGGTGGCTCAGTTGGTTAAGTGACTGCCTTCGGCTCAGGTCATGATCCTGGAGTCCCGGGATCGAGTCCCGCATCGGGCTCCCTGCTCGGCAGGGAGTCTGCTTCTCCCTCTCCCACTCCCCGTTTGTGTTCCCTCTCTCGCTGTGTCTTTCTCTGTCAAATAAATAAATAAAATCTTTAAAAAAAAAAA